>NW_011484862.1:62153-63259 GCF_000754665.1 Bison bison bison | reverse complement strand
ATATAACAATTATAAATATATATGCACCCAACACGGGAGCACCGCAGTATGTAAGACAAATGCTAACAAGTATGAAAGGAGAAATTAACAATAACACAATAATAGTGGGAGACTTTAATACCCCACTCACACCTATGGATAGATCAACTAAACAGAAAATTAATAAGGAAACACAAACTTTAAACGATACAATAGACCAGTTAGACCTAATTGATATCTATAGGACATTTCATCCCAAAACAATGAATTTCACCTTTTTCTCAAGCGCACATGGAACCTTCTCCAGGATAGATCACATCCTGGGCCATAAAGCTAGTCTTGGTAAATTCAAAAAAATAGAAATCATTCCAAGCATCTTTTCTGACCACAATGCAGTAAGATTAGATCTCAATTACAGGAGAAAAACTATTAAAAATTCCAACATATGGAGGCTGAACAACACGCTGCTGAATAACCAACAAATCACAGAAGAAATCAAAAAAGAAATCAAAATTTGCATAGAAACGAATGATAATGAAAACACAACAACCCAAAATTATTCTTACAAAGGTCACTAATGACTTCCATGGCTTTAAATCCAATGGCCATTTTCCAATCCTCACCTTACTTGATCTCTCAGAAACAGTCTATGTTGTTTATCTTTTTATTCTTCTGGAAGCCATCCCTTCCTTGTCTTCAATGATTTCACTGACTCCTGGATCATCTCTCTCTGCCATTCCCTCTCAGTCTCCTTTACTAGCTCCTCACCTTATAGATGAACTAAGCATTGGTGTGTTCCAGAATTTTGTCCGGCATGTATCCTCTTGTCTTATATATTAATATGTTCTTTCTCTGGATGATCCTGGGGATGTCATCTATATAAGTGATTCTTTTCTTTTTTTAAAAATTGGAATATAATTGCTTTCCAATGTTGGGTTAGTTTCTGCTGTACAACAGAGGAAAGAATTTTCTATGTGAGTCACCAGAGTGACCCAGGCTCCAGGCTCCCATCTTAGCAAACAGCTCCCCATTTTTCAGTAATGGCATAAACAAACGTTATGTTCCTGAACCTGGTAGGTAGATTCCGTTCTGCCAGAGGAAGATTTTGCTGTAACTTTCATACAAGC
>NW_011484862.1:60923-62053 GCF_000754665.1 Bison bison bison | reverse complement strand
GACCCCACCCTCTCCCTCTCCCACAGAGTCCAAAAGACTGTTCTATATATCAGTGTCTCTTTTGCTGTCTCGTATACAGGGTTATTGTTACCATCTTTCTAAATTCCATATATATGCGTTAGTATACTGTATTGGTGTTTTTCTTTCTGGCTTGCTTCACTGTGTATAATAGGCTCCAGCGTCATCCACCTCATTAGAACTGATTCAAATATATTCTTTTTAATGGCTGAGTAATACTCCATTGTGTATATGTACCACAGCTTTCTTATCCATTCATCTGCTGATGGACATCTAGGTTGCTTCCATGTCCTGGCTATTATAAACAGTGCTGCGATGAACATTGGGGTACACGTGTCTCTTTCAATTCTGGTTTCCTCGGTGTGTATGCCCAGCAGTGGGATTGCTAGGTCATAAGGCAGTTCTATTTCCAGCCTTTTAAGGAATCTCCACACTGTTCTCCATAGTGGCTGTACTAGTTTGCATTCCCACCAACAGTGTAAGAGGGTTCCCTTTTCTCCACACCCTCTCCAGCATTTATTGCTTGTAGACTTTTGGATCACAGCCATTCTGACTGGCGTGAAATGGTACCTCATAGTGGTCTTGATTTGCATTTCTGTGATAATGAGTGATGTTGAGCATCTTTTCATGTGTTTGTTAGCCATCTGTATGTCTTCTTTGGAGAAATGTCTATTTAGTTCTTTGGCCCATTTTTTGATCGGGTCGTTTATTTTTCTGGAATTGAGCTGTAGGAGTTGCTTGTATATTTTTGAGATTAGTTGTTTGTCAGTTGCTTCATTTGCTATTATTTTCTCCCATTCTGAAGGCTGTCTTTTCACCTTGCTAATAGTTTCCTTGGATGTGCAGAAGCTTTTAAGTTTAATTAGGTCCCATTTGTTTATTTTTGCTTTTATTTCCAATATTCTGGGAGGTGGATCATAGAGGATCCTGCTGTGATGTATGTCGGAGAGTGTTTTGCCTATGTTCTTCTCTAGGAGTTTTATAGTTTCTGGTCTTACATTTAGATCTTTAATCCATTTTGAGTTTATTTTTGTGTATGGTGTCAGAAAGTGTTCTAGTTTCATTCTTTTACAAGTGGTTGACCAGTTTTCCCAGCAGCACTTGTTAAAGAG
>NW_011484862.1:54664-60823 GCF_000754665.1 Bison bison bison | reverse complement strand
ATTTTATTCTTTTCGTTGCAATGGTGAATGGAATTGTTTCCTTAATTTCTCTTTCTATTTTCTCATTATTAAACTTTTAACTACAAAACCTCCCAGGTGAGTACATGCTTATGCCATATCTCTTAAAAGTTCATGACCTGAAACACTTTTAAAATGCATGGAATTCCCCCCAGACCTGGTCCTCTTTCAAATTATCCCCACTTCTGTGAAAGATAACTCTGTTCATTCAGATACGCAAAGCAAAAAATCCAAGAGTCTTCCCTGACGTTTCTCTCCCTTGCTCTCCATAGCCAGTTAATCATTAAGTCCTGTTGCTTTTATTTTTTCTAAATATTTCTCAAATCTTTTTTTCTATCTTTACTGCTACTATCATAGTTATATCTACCATCATTTCAATTACTGCAATGCCACTACTCCACTCCACTTCTAATAACATTTCCACTCCAATTTTGTGCCATTACGATCTATTTTACACAGTGAGATCAGAATTGTCTTTTTTTTTTTTTTTTTAAGATAGCTTTGATCATCTCATGCCTCTGTAGAGAGACACTTACAGATTTCCCATTGCTCTGTGAAGAAGGATCAAAATCCATACCATGGCTTGTGAAGCTCTGCCTAGCTCTTCAGCCTCCTATTTCTTGGCATTCTTCAAATGCTTCCCATAGCGCTGCTGTTACCTTGTTTCAATAACACAAAAGCTCCAACTTTCCTACCATCTCAGGGCCTTTGCACATACAGTTTACCCACCTGTGCAGTCTTCATTCCCTTCTTCACCTGATTAATCCAAATGTCACTTTGTGAGGAAGCATTCCTTGACTAATCCATACTAGATCAAGCCCCAGTACTATACATTTCATAGCATCCTATTCTTTATATCAATAAAATAAAAATACTTGTATTTTTATTTAACTGCTCCTTAACATCTCATCTAGATTGTAGTCTTCATGAGAGGAGAGCCTGTGTCTTTCTTACTATTGAATCCCCAGTATACCATCCTGTTCCTAAGGCTTATTAATTGCTAAATTAATTTCTGATAGATGAATAAATATAAAAGTGAGCCAATAATTTGATCAATATCTATTCTCTTTTGGGTCTTATTTTTGATGTAGCCAAGGCTCAATTACATCCCTGGCTATATAAACAACAGTCTTCCTTGTTTCTCATTTTCTATTGAACTGATTACTTCTTTTGACTACTCTGATACTTCAGTTTCAATTTAATCTTTATTTTCAGATTCCTCAAACATTTTTGAGATTGTGTATTAAGTACTCCCTGCTATTCTTTGGAAGTCTGCATTCAGCTGGATATATCTTTTTTTTTCTCCTTTGTCTTTCACTTCTCTTCTTTTCTCAGCTATTTGTAAGGCCTGCTCAGACAATCATTTTGCCTTTTTCATTTCTTTTTCTTGGGGATGATTTTGATCACTGCCTCCTGTACAATGTTATGAACCTTCATCCATAGTTCTTCAGGCACTCTGTCTAAGATCTAATCCCTTGAATCTATTTGTCACTTCTGCTGTGTAATTGTAAGGGATTTGATTTAGGTCATACATGAATGGTCTAGTGGTTTTCTTTTACTTTCTTCAATTTAAATTTGAATTTTGCAATAAGGAGTTCATGATCTGAGGCACAGTCCACTCCTGGTCTTGTTTCTGCTGACTGCATAGAGCTGCTTCATCTTCGGTTGCAAAGAATATAATCAAACTGATTTCAGTATTGAACATCTGGTGATGTCTATGTATAGAGTTGTCTCTTGTATTGTTGGAAGAGGGTGTTTGCTATGATAGTGTGAAATATCAGTAACCTTAGATATGCAGATGACCCCACCCTTATGGCAGAAAGTGAAGAGGAACTAAAGAGCCTCTTGATGAAAGTGAAAGAGGAGAGTGAAAAAGCTGGCTTAAAACTCAACATTCAAAAAACTAAGATTATGGCATCTGGTCTCATGGCAAATAGATGCAGAAACAATGGAAACCGTGAGAGACTTTATTTTTTCAGGCTCCAAGATCACTGCAGATGGTGACTGCAGCCATGAAATTAAAAGACACTTGCTCCTTGGAAGAAAAACTATGGCAAACATAGACAGCATATTAAAAAGCAGAGACATTACTTTGCCAACAAAGGTCTGTCTAGTCAAAGTTATAGTGTTTCCAGTACTCATGTATGGATGTGAGAGTTGAACTATAAAGAAAGCTGAGCACTGAAAAATTGATGCTGTTGAACTATGGAGTTGGAGAAGATTCTTGAGAATCCCTTGGACTTCAAGGAGAGCCAACCAGTCCAAAAGGAAATCAGTTCTAAATACTCATTGGAAGGACTGATGCTGAGGCTGAAACTCCAATACTTTGGCCACCTGATATGAATAACTGACTCATTGGAAAAGACCCTGATACTGGGCAAGATTGAAGGCCGGAGGAGAAGGGGATGACAGGATGAGATGGTTGGATGGCCTCACTGACTCAATGGACATGAGTTTGAGTAAGCTCCAGGAGTTGGTGACAGACAGGGAAGCTTGATGTGCCACAGTCCACGGGTCGCAAAGGGTTGGACACAACTGAGAGACTGAACTGAACTTATTAAGTACTCCAAACTATATAACACTATATATATATATGTATATATAACACTACACAAATGATACTCTTTCTTCAGATTTGAAGAAATTATAGCTCAGTTCTTAGTGATATCACAAGGTCATTAAAAACTGAGAAAGATATTTTTCTGTTTGAAATGTCTTTTCTATGGTGGAACACATTTATACAATAGAAAATGATGGTTAACCCTTTTTCTTCCCTCAGTTCCAGTGTCTCATCCTGTTCTCACCCTCAGGACTCCCAGGGTCCAGGCTGTGGTGGGGGACATACTGGAAATTCACTGTGAGACCCAGAGAGGCTCTCCCCCCATCAGGTACCAGTTTTACTATGAGGATGTCGCCCTGGGGAGCTTCTCAAGCCTCTCTGGAGGAGGAACATCCTTCAACCTCTCCCTGACCACAGAACATTCTGGAAACTACTCCTGTGAGGCTGACAATGGCTTGTGGGTCCAGCGTAGTGAGTCAGTGTCACTCAATGTCAGAAGTGAGTTGGTCCTGCCCACAGCATCACAACCAAGGACTGACTATCTTCTCTCCCTGGCCTCCAGAACGGAGCTCCAGGACTACTCTTTGCTGGGTAACAGCCCAGCGTACTTCCTGCCCACAGAACCTCTAACTGAAGTCTGGGGTCCTTACTGTGGTTACTGTTTAGGAGCCTTGACTTTCCCAACAGCACAGTTAAAGAAGTCTTCTTGAGTGTGATTAAAAAAAGAACTCTCAGTAAAAATGCAAAGAAGGTTTTTAAGAACATAGACTGCATTTTGATCTATGACTATGATACAAAAGGGAAACTAAAGAATTCTAAGTATAGGTTTTTCTGCTCCAAAAATGTTGGGCCAGGTTTTTCTTTCACTGACTCCCAACTAACCTCTACACTTGAGCCTTTTTCACTACCAGGGATAAATATGCCTCACACATCTCCTTTAATCTTTAAGATGAAGAACTGAGTTATAAATGAGATCATTTTTTATCTTCAGTTTGCAGGAGAGGAAACTGAAGTTTAGAGAGGGGAAGTAATGAGCTTACAGACACAGTTAACAATGGTAAAGCCACATTGAAAAACAAGCCTATCCAACTCTTAATGTAAATCTACATTATGACACCTCTCATCCCTTTGATGTGATCTCATGCTTTAACACGACTTTTTAATAATTTATTATTTGAAGGAATACATGAACCTTCATGACAAAAAGAAATCAAATTGTACGAAAGGGACAATATGAAAAGTAAAGTTCTCTTTCTACCTGCGTGGACACACTTTCATACCTACATGCTTCCAAGACATAACCACTGTCAATGTTTGCAGGTGTATTTTTCTAGAAATATTAAAATATATTATAAAGGCATAGAAATTTTACAAGTAGAATCATACTACATGTATAGTTACGCAGCTTGCATTTTTTACTTAAAATTTTATTTTGGGCGTCTTTCAAGTTTTATAAGTAAGTTGATTAGATTGTCTCTAGTTTTTAGCAATTGCAAAAAACCTACAACAGAAATATTTGTGCAGATATATTTGCAAATCCTTTTGTAAAGTTACATGTTTATTTATGTATATCTGGCTGTGCTGAGTCTTTGTTGCTGTGCATGGGCTCCAGTTGCAGCAAGCAGGGGATACTCTCTAGTTGCGGTGTGGGGGCTCTCATTGTGGTGACCTGTCCTTTTGCAGAGCACAGGCTCTAGAGCACGCAGGCTTCAGGAGTTGTGGTGCACGGGCTCACTCACCCCATGGCATGTGGAACCTTTCCCAACCAGGGATCAAACCCACATCCTCAGTGTTAGCAGACATATTCTCAACCACTGTCATCACCAGGGAATCTCTCCTTCTCTAAATTGAAGTATAGTTATTTTACAATGATGTGTTAGTCATGCTTTTTTTTTAAATTTATTTATCGATTGATTGAAGGATAATTGCTTTACAGAATTTTGTTGTTTTTTGTCAAACCACAACATGAATCAGCCATAGGTATACATATATCCCCTCCCTGTTGAATCTCCCTCCCATCTCCCTCCCCACCCCACCCCTCTAGGTTGATGCAAAGCCCCTGTTTGAGTTTCCTGAGCCATACATCAAATTCCTGTTAGCTATCTATTTTACATATGGTAATATAAGTTTCCATGTTATTCTTTCCATTCATCTCACCCTCTCCTCCCCTCTCCCTATGTCCATAAGTCTATTCTCTATGTCTGTTTCTCCATTGCTGCCCTGTAAATAAATTCCTCAGTAACATTTTTCTAGATTATGTATATAGGCATTAGAATACGGTATTTATCTTTCTCTGACTTACTTCACTCTGTATAATAGGTTCTAGGTTCATCCACCTCATTAGAAATGACTCAAATGCATTCTTTTTTATGACTAATATTCCATTGTGTATATGTACCACAACTTCTTTATCCATTCATCTGTTCATGGACATCTAGGTTGCTTCCATGTTCTAGCTATTGTAAATAGTGCTTCAATGAACAATGGGATACATGTGTCTTTTTCAATTTTGATTTCCTCAGAGTATATGCCTAGGAGTGGGATTGTTAGGTCATATGATGGTTTTACTTGGGTTTCTCTTACCTTGGATGTGGGGTATCTCTTCATGGCTGCTCCAGCAAAGCGCAGCCACTGCTCCTTATGTTGGAAGAGGGGTATCTCCTCACTGCTGCCCCTTCTGATCTTGAAAGTGGAATAGCTCCTCTAGGCCCTCCTGCGCCCGCGCATGGAAAAGAAATGCAAAAAAGCAAAATGGCTGTCTGGGGAGGCCTTACAAATAGCTGTGAAAAGAAAAGAAACCAAAAGCAAAGGAGAAAAGGAAAGATATAAACATCTGAATGCAGAGTTCTAAAGAATAGCAAGAAGAGATCAGAAAGCCTTCCTCAGCAATCAATGCAAAGAAATAGAGGAAAACAACAGAATGGGAAAGACTAGAGATCTCTTCAAGAAAATTAGAGATACCAAGGGAACATTTCATGCAAAGATGAGCTCAATAAAGGACAGAAATGGTATGGACCAAACAGAAGCAGAAGATATTAAGAAGACGTGGCAAGAATACACAAAAGAACTGTACAAAAAAGATCATCATGACCCAGATAATCACAATGGTGTGATCACTGACCTAGAGCCAGATATCCTGGAATGTGAAGTCAAGTGGGCCTTAGAAAGCATCACTAGGAACAAAGATAGTAGAGGTGCTGGAATTCCAGTTGAGCTCTTTCAAATCCTGAAAGATGATGCTGTGAAAGTGCTGCACTCAATATGCCAGCAAATTTGGAAAACTCAGCAGTGGCCACAGGACTGGAAAAGGTCAGTTTTCATTCCAATCCCAAAGAAAGGCAATGCCAAAGAATGCTCAAATTACCGCACAATTGCACTCATCTTACATGCTAGTAAAGGAATGCTCAAAATTCTCCAAGCCAGGCTTCAGCAATACGTGAACTGCGAACTTCCTGATGTTCAAGCTGGTTTTAGAAAAGGCAGAGGAATTAGAGATCAAATTGCCAACATCCTCTGGATCATAGAAAAAGCAAGAGAGTTCCAGAAAAACATCTATTTCTGCTTTATTGACTATGCCAAAG
>NW_011484862.1:21740-54310 GCF_000754665.1 Bison bison bison | reverse complement strand
ATAGATGGGGAAACAGTGGAAACAGTGTCAGACTTTATTTTGGGGGGCTCCAAAATCACTGCAGATGGTGACTGCAGCCATGAAATTAAAAGACGCTTACTCCTTGGAAGGAAAGTTATGACCAACCTAGATAGCATATTCAAAAGCAGAGACATTACTTTGCCAACAAAGGTCCGTCTAGTCAAGGCTATGGTTTCTCCAGTGGTCATGTATGGATATGAGAGTTAGTCTGTGAAGAAAGCTGAACACCAAAGAATTGATGATTTTGGACTGTGGTGTTGGAGAAGACTCTTGAGAGTCCCTTGGACTGCAAGGAGATCCAACCAGTCCATTCTGAAGGAGATCAGCCCTGGGATTTCTTTGGAAGGAATGATAATAAAGTTGAAACTCCGATACTTTGGCCACCTCATGAGAAGAATTGACTCATTGGAAAAGAGTCAGGTGCTGGGAGGGATTGCGGGCAGGAGTAGAAGGGGACGACAGAGGATGAGATGGCTGGATGGTATCACTGACTCGATGGATATGAGTCTGAGTGACCTCTGGGAGTTGGTGATGGACAGGGAGGCCTGGCATGCTGCGATTCATGGGGTCGCAAAGAGACGGACACGTCTGAGTGACTGAACTGAACTGAACTGATGGTGGTTTTATTCCTAGTTTTTTAAAGGAATCTCCATACCATCTTCCATAGTGGCTGTATCAATTTACATTCCCACCAACAGTGCAAGAGCATTCCCTTTTCTCCACAGCCTCTCCAGCATTTATTGTTTGGAGACTTTTGGAGGACAGCCATTCTGACCAGTGTGAGGTGATATCTCATTGTAGTTTTGATTTGCATTTCTCTAATAGTGAGCAATACTAAACATCTTTTCATGTGTTTGTTAGCCATCTGTATGTCTTTGGAGAAAAGTCTGTTTAGGTCCTTTTCCCACTTTTTAATTGGGTTGGTTGTTTTTCTGGTATTGAGTTGTATGAACTGCTTGTATATTTTGAAAATTAATCCTTTGTCAGTTGCTTCATTTGCCATTATTTTCTCCCATTCTGAAGGTTGTCTTTTCACCTTGCTTATAGTTTCCTTTGCTGTGCAAAACTTTTAAGTTTAATCAGGTCTCACTTGTTTACTTTTATTTTCATTTCCATTACTCTAGGAGGTGGGTCATAGAGGATCTTGCTTTGATTCATGTCACCGAGTGTTCTGCCTATGTTTTTCTCTAAGAGTTTTATAGTTTCTGGTCTTACACTTAGGTCTGTAATCCATTTTGAGTTTATCTCTGTGTGTGGTGTTAGGAAGTGTTCTCATTTCATTCTTTTACATGTAGCTGTCCAGTTTTCCCAGCACCATTTATTGAAGAGGCTGTCTTTGCCCCCATTGTATATTCTTGCCTCCTTTGTCAAAAATAAGGTACCCATAGGTGCATGGGTTTATTTCTAGATAGAAAGCCTAGAAATAAACCCATGCACCTATGGGTTTCATTGGTCTATATTTTTGTTTGTGTCAGTATCATATTATCTTGATGACTGTAGCTTTGTAGTATAATCTGAAGTCAGGAAGGTTGATTCCATCAGCTACATTCTTCTTTCTCAAGACTGTTTTGACTATTTGGGGTCTTTTGTGTTTCCATTTAAATTGTGAATTTTTTTGTTCTAGTTCTGTGAAAAATGCCATTGGTAATTTAATAGGGATCGTATTGAGTCTATAGATTGCGTTTGGCAGTATAGTCATTTTCACAATATTGATTCTTCCTACCCAGGTACATGGAATATCTCTCCATCTATTTATGCCATATTTGATTTCTTTCATTAGTGTCTTATAATTTTCTGTGTACAGTTGTTTTGTCTCCTTAGGTAAGTTTATTCCTAGACATTTAATTCTTTTTTGTTGCAGTGCTGAATGGGATTGATTCCTTAAATTCTCTTTCTGAGTTTTCATTGTTAGCATATAGAAACTCAAGTGATTTCTGTGTATTGATTTTGTATCCTAAAACTTTGTGAAATTTACTGATTAGCTCTAATAATTTTCTGATACTATCCTTAGGGTTTTCTATGTACAGTACCATGTCATCTGCAAACAGTGAGAGCTTTACTTCTTTTTTTCTGATCTAGATTCCTTTTATTTCTTGTTCTTCTATGATTGCTGTAGCTAGGACTTCCAGAACTATGTTGAATAATAGTGGTGAAAGTGAACACTCTTGTCTTGTTCCTGATATAGGGAGAATGCTTTCAGTTTTTCACCATTGAGAGTAATGTTTGCTGTAGGCTTATCATATTTGGCCTTAACTGAGGTAGATTTTTTTCTATGCCAGTTTTTTGAAGAATTTTAAGTATAAACAGGTGCTGAATTTTGTCAAAGGCTTTTTCTACCTCTATTGAGATTATCATATGGTTTTTATTTTTCAATTTGTTAATATGGTATATCACATTGATTGATTTCCATATATTGAAGAATCCTTGCATTCCTGGAATAAATCCAACTTGATTATGGTGTATGGGCTTTTTGATGTGTTCCTGAATTTTATTTGCTAAAATTTTGTTGAGGAGTTTTGCATCTATGTTCATCAGTTATATTCACCTGTAGTTTTCTTTTTTTGTGTTGTCTTTGTCTGGTTTTGGTATCAGGGTGAGGGTGGTCTTGTAGAGTGAGTTTGGAAGTGTTCCTTCCTCTGCAAGATTTTGAAAGAGTTTTAGAAGGATAGGCATTAGCTCTTTTCTAAACGTTTGATAGAATTCTCCTGTGAAGCCATCTGGTCCTGGGCTTTTGGGAGATTTTTGATCACAGCTTCAATTTCAATGCTTGTAATTGGGTTGTTCATAATTTCTATTTCTTCCTGGCTCAGTCTTGGAAGATTGAACTTTTCTAAGAATCTGTCCATTTCTCCCAGGCTATCCATTTTACTGCCATATGACTGTTCATAATTGTCTCTTATAATCCTTTGTATTTCTGCCTTCTCTGTTGTAACTTCAATTTTTTCATTTCTAATTTTGTTGATTTGATTCTTCTCTCTTTTTTCTTGATGAGTGTGGCTAAAGATTTGTCAATTTTGTTTATCTTCTCAAAGAACCAGCTTTTAGTTTTATGAATCTTTACTACTGTTTCTTTCATTTCTTTTTCATTTATTTCTGCTCAGATCTTTATGATTTCTTTCCTTCTACTAATTTTGGGGTTTCTTTGTTCTTCACTTTCCAGTTGTTTTAGGTGTAAAGTTAGGTTGTCTATTTGATGTTTTTCTTATTTTTTGAGGTAGGATTGTATTGCTATAAACTTCCCTCTTAGAACGGCTTTTGCTGCATCCCATAGGTTTTGAGTTGTTGTGTTTTCATTGTCATTTATTTCTATAATTTTTTTTATTTCCCTTTTGGTTTCTTCAGTAACCTGTTGGTTATTTAGAAATTTATTGTTTAATCTCCATGTTTTTGTGTTTTTACAGTTTTTTCTTGTAATTGAGACCTAGTCTCATAGTGTTGTGGTCAGAGAAGATACTTGATATGACTTCAATTTTCTTAAATTTACTGAAGTTTGATTTGTGACCCAATATGTGGTCTATTCTGGAGAATGTTCCATGTGCACTTGAGAAGAATGTGTATTCTTCTGCATTTGGATGGAATGTGCTGTAGACATCAATGAGACCCATCTCATCTAATGTATCATTTAAGACTTGTGTTTCCTTATTAATTTTCTGTTTTGATGATCTGTCCATTGGTGTGAGTGGCATGTTAAAATCTCCTAGCATTATTGTGTTACTGTCAATTTCTCCTTTTATGTATGTTAGCGTTTGTCTTATGTATTGAGGTGCTCCTATATTGGGTACACAGATATTTACAATTGTTATGTCTCCCTCTTGGATTGATCCCTTGATCATTAAGTAGTGTCCTTCCTTATCTCCTGTAATCTTCTTTATCTTAAAGTCTATTTTGTCTGATATGAGGATTGCTACTCCAGCTTTCTTTTGCTTCCCATTTGCATGGAATATATTTTTCCATCTTCTCACTTTCAGTCTGTAAGTGTCTTTAGGTCTGAAGTGGGTTTCTTGTAGACAGCATATATATAGGTCTTGTTTTTTTATCCATTCAGCCAGTCTGTGTCTTTTGGTGGGAGCATTTAATCCATTAACACTTAAAGTAATTATTGATATATATGTACCTATTGCCATTTTCTTAATTGTTTGGGGTTGATTTTGTAGATCTTTTTCTTCTCACCTCCCTAGGATGCCCTCTAACACTGTGCTGATCTCTGGACCTGCTGTGGGGGCAACTCAGATTCTAATCTGGTCTTACTCCTGTGTGTTCTTGCCTCCAATGTCCACCTATCAGAACTAGTGCGTTTTCTTTTGTGGGAGCTCTCAGTGTCCTTTTATATATTCCATAGACACATAGTCTGCCTAGTTGATCATATAGATTTAATCTGCAGCTTGTACAGCTGGTGGGAAGGTTTTGGGTCTTCTTCCTTAGCCACACTGCCCCTGGGTTTCAATTGTGGCTTTATTTCCACTTCTGATGTGGATTGTCCACTGGGGTTTGTTCCTGAGGCTGCCCTGGAGGACTTGGGCCTGCCCCAGTGAGGGCTAGATGTGGAGGTGGTGCAGCTTCTTGGGTCTCAGGGGTTCTGGCAGCACCAGGTACTCAGGGGAGTTGGAGGCTATGGCAGCAGGAAATATAATGCTCTAAAAGGGTATGGCAACCAGTATTGGCCAATACGCTCCAGTATTCTTGCCTGGAGATCCCCCCTGACAGAGAAGAATTAGACACGACTGAAGCAACCCTGAGTGCATAGATGCAAGATTTTTTTTTTTTTTTTGCCTATGGCAGCTCTGCCCCAGTGAGGGTTGAGTGTGAAGGTGGTGCAGCTGCTTGACTTGTGGGGACCCTGGTGGCACACTTGGTGTGGACAAGTCCAGGACATGGACTGCCTCCACAGGAGGCACATAACCACAGGAGTTATGGCCCTATCAGAGTCTTTCTTCAGGCCTCTTGTAGCTGGCGATCAAAAAGCCTCTTTGACTAGTTTTTCTCCATAGCTCCACCTGTTCTGGCACTTAGAGGGCTCCCTTGCCTGGGGTCCTTCTCTGTTGTTTGGTGTGTCTGACACATAGAGGGCCCCCCTTGACTGGGTTCCTACTCTGTAGATCAGCATATCAGGCATTTTAAGGGGCACCCTGGGTGGGGTCCTCAGTTCATCAGGCATTTGATGGGCCAGCCTCTCTATTGTTTAGCTGCAGATGCTGGCATGTAGGGAGAGAAAGGGTATGGTGATGACTCCACCCCCTAAGTGTGACTCAGCAGTATCGCCTTGCTTCCATGGCTGTCCAGCTTTCCTCCACATTTCCCACCACAATCTCCTCCTTCATATCCCCTCAATCTGTTTCTCCACAGTCAACAGCAGCCCTCACCCTGGGATTGCTCCACAATCCCTACACTTCAGCTCCCAGCTACTGTAGCTTCCAGGGGACCTGTGTCCCTGTCCAGGGTATATATGGCTGTGGCAAGGACTCTCTGGTTCTCATTCCATTTAGGCTGCCGCAGATGAGCTGTTTCCTTCTCAACCTTAAATGTTTCTCCTCCGACTCAGACATTGCCCCAATGTGGGGACCGGACCCCTGTTTCAGTTCCCCCACCTAGGAGGGTAGGTCCAGTCTTAGTAACACTCCTGTTTCCCCCCCTAGTTCCTTCATCCTACCGAGTTTTGCATGGGTCTATATATTCTTTTCCGCTGGTCATGTATTTCTGTCGTCTCGCAGCTGGTGTTCTGCGTGCACTTCTGTGTCTGAAGGTGCATTCCTGATGTATCCGTGGGGAGAGATGTACTCCATGTCCACCAACTCCTCTGCCATCTTGTTCTCCCATGTTAGTCATGTTAGTAACCCTAAAGAAAATAGTCTTATAAGTAGATTTGCTGGGTCAAAATTTAAGTGCATTTTCAATTTGGTCAATACTGCCAAATCTCCATTCAAGAAAGTGTCTCAAATATGCGTTCCCACCAAGAGCCTATCAAGGTGCCTGTTAATCCACAACTCCATCATAATTATCTGCCTGTATTAACCTTTGCCAATCTGATGGGTATTTTGTGTGTAAACAGTTAATAAATAATGAGGAAGATAATATTTTTATATATTTATTGGCTATTTGAAGTTTCTAGTGGCTCATAGCCTTTTCACACTTTCCTGTTGGATATTCTTGTGCATTAAAAGCTGTTCGTGGATTCAGGTCACTAGCTTTGTCTGTCATACATGTTTTCAACCCATTTTCCTAGGTTGTGAACTGACTTTTATTATTTGTTTACATTATTTTTTGTTCCTTTATAAATATGTTGGCAATAGGACCTTATGTTGACTTTTTGTTTTCCCCCAGTTCCAGTGTCTCGCCCTGTCCTCACCCTGAGGACCGCCAGGGCCCAGGTTGTGGTGGGCGATGTATTAGAACTTCGCTGTGAGGCTCAGAGAGGCTCTACCCCGATCCTGTACTGGTTTTATCACAATAACATCACCCTGGAGACCAGCACGTCTCACTCTGGACAAGGAGTGTCCTTAAACCTCTCGCTGACTGCAGATCATTCTGGGACCTACTCCTGTGAGGCCGACAATGGCCTGGGTCCCCAGCGCAGTGAGGCAGTGACACTTTCAGTCATGGGTAAGTTTTCCATGCCCAGGCCCCAGGGCATGGAGGACAAAAAATGTCCTCCAAGGATGCTCTGAGTGCCCTCTCAATACTTGACCAGGGTGGTGCCTCTCAGGAACAGGTACACAAAGCAGGAAGCATTCCAAGTTGTTAATTTCAGAAGTGTTTCTGAGAGCATGTAATTTGGATGGGAAAGGAAAGCCAAAGAGGACCATTGAATTTAATGTTCATCAGTTAGTATCATCCATCCTGACCCTCAACCCTTACATCAGCCACAGATATAGTCTTCCCCACAAAGAGAAGAGCCATTTCCTGGGCCACATCTATACCTGCTTAATCTCAAGAGTCCTGCTCCCCTTGGTTCATCCTCTCTCCCAGGCATCAGCTTCAGGGGTCAGGCAGTTCAAGACCACAAGCCTCTCCCTCTGGCTCATGCCTGGGGTCTCCCCCTCAGGACTGACAGGGAGCAAAAACAGCCTTATTGCCACCAGTGTCACCGGGGGGCTGCTCAGCATGATGGCCATTGCTGCCGTGGCACTGCTGTTCTACTGCTGGCTCCTGAGAAAAGCAGGTGGGTGACTCCCTGGCTAACCTTTGCTTGAGTCCCTGTCCTTCCCATCTCTGTTCCTTTAGGCTCATGCTGCCTTTGGAACCACCCCCAAGCTCTCAACAGTTCCTTTCTGCACAATTCCACATCTCCTACCTTCCCCTCTAGATCCTCCAGAATTTGTCTTCTTCAAATGCCAAGTTGCCAAAACAGCCCTTTTGGGTGGAAGTTGCTTTTACAAGATGTAGTTTATCCAACGTGACAAATTGCAGTGTATCTCCCTTGCTACCCTTGAAAGACTCCCTAGGAACAGTAATAGAAGAAGAAAAACTCTGAGAAATGGGAGCAAGAACAGAAATCAAATGAAATTTTGATAACTTATTAATTTTGTAAATGTATTGTACTTTCATAGTAGATAAGTCTCTTTTCCCAATCCAGCTATTGACCATTGTTCTTCACAAACTCCAGGTTAAACAATTATGGATTGTGGGCTACCCTTTTGCATTATAACTATAAACTTCTGGAAGCCAGGATCAGTAGTTTTTGCCCAATCTGCTACCTCCATTGTGAATATCAAAGCATGGTTCACAGTGACTTCTGGCAGGTTCTAGATGAGCTTCCTATGAGCTCTGCTCACAGGAAGACTTGTGAAGTCTTCCTTTTCCTGGACTCAATGCTTCTCTGCTTTCCTTTCAGGAGGAAAGCCTACAGTTGACTCCTCCAGGTAAGGCCTGGCTGTATTCCCATATGGTTAATGAAATGCCCACTGGGTATAAAAATGAAATTGAATCTGGCTACTGCTAAGAACGGGGATTCCCTGGTGGCTCAGATGGTAAAGAATCTGCTCTCAATGTGGGAGACCTGGATTTGATCCCTGGGTTGGGAAGATCCCCGGGAGAAGGATATAGCTACCCACTCCAGTATTCTTGCCTGGAGAATTCCAAGGACAGAGGAGCCTGGCATGCTACAGTCCATGGGGTCTTAAAAAGTGGGACATGACTGAGGGACTAACACTTTCACTTTCACTGCTGAGAGCACAGTCACTGCTTCATGTCACTGAGATGGGTTATGCCAGTTCCATGTTGCCACCTCCCTTGGGTTATCTCAAGGCAATTCCCTGGACTTTCTCACCCACCAACTTAGCTAAACAGGCCTTTTTTTCTTTCATGCCTGTATGCTCAGTTGCGTCTGACTCTTTGCAACCCCATGGACTGTAACCCTCCAGGCTCCTCTGTCCATGGACTTCTCCAGGCAAGAATACTGCCATTTCCTTCTCCATTTTTTTTCCCTTTCAGCAAGTGATTGCTTTTTATTTATAAACTTACGTCCTTGGTCCACTGTTGCCTAGTTTGTATGAGTGATCACCATGAGCACAGAACCCATCTATTTCCTAACATGCTCTAAGGTTAATAAGCCTGGAAAGCTCTGATTAGGTCATGGCCAGCCCAGCCTAACCAATATCTGTTGTGATGACAGCCAAGAAGATGAAGTCACACAACTTGGCCATCCAGAGACACCTCTCTGCTAATAGGAGGTGGGGCCTGTGAAGAAGGGGCTGCCATCTTGGATTCCCAAGGTTGACTTTAGGAGCCACACCACAACTATTCCTGGGCAAGCTCATAGTAGCAACATCCAAACCATCCCGAGTTCCTCTGAGCCTTTCTGATTATGGATTTCTCTGAGATACCAATATTTCTGAAAGTATAGACTTTGGAGCCAGGTTTGAATCTTGGTTCTTTCCTTTTCTAGTTACATAGTCTTCAGCAGATCATCTGTTAGAACCTCCATTTTTTTTCCATCTATAAAATAGAGAAAAAAACAGAATCAACTTAATATTGTTATAGGTACTAGCACAGTGCTTAGTACATACCAGATACATACCATAAAGTCTGGATTAATATTATGATTTATAATTTAATCATCTCTAACAATAGAGTATTTATTATACACTCATCTATGTTTCCAGGCTTGGCAACTATCCTGTGATAAAGACTTGCTAACAGGGAATGATCCTTAGATCTACTTTTTCAGGATTTCTGGGAAACATCAATGTTTCTGTTTCATAGGAATCCTTCAGCCCCAGATCCCCAAGAGTCCACCTACCACAATGTACCAGGCTGGATAGAACTGCAACCAGTATACAGCAATGGTGAGGACTGAAGACCCTCCATTTCGGCAGGGACCCCAGGGTTGGTCTGGGAAGGGGTGGGACAGGAAATGAGGAAGGGACAGTGCACAGGCTCAGAGGGCTCTGCTCCCTCTAGAGAATAAGCTATGACTGGGGGACAAAGAAGTAGCAAGACAAGGGGGCAAGAATCTTAGAATCCTCTCAAGTGTCAACTTCTCTCCAAGTAAATCCTAACAGAGGAGAGGTGGTGTACTCGGAAGTCTGGAGTGTGAAGAAGGAGAACAAACTCACAGGTAAGACCCAAGGACCCTTGATTTTGGTGGTTGATTGCTGTGTGTGGCTCAGTCTCCACCCCTTCAGTGGGTCTGGGCCAACCAGACATAGATGTGCCCCTTGTTCTGGGTCACTGGACTTCTTGAGTTATGCCCAGCTATATTACTGGGATTAACTCAAGCTTATTGTGCAGAACTGCTTTCTCCATTCTCTATCGATGGCCTCAGCATCATCTGAGTAATTAATCCATTGCCCTGGGCAGTCACTTAATCCCTCAGAGCTTCCATGTCCTGTCTGTGAAATGAGACAGGACTGTCTTTAATGCCTGTATCTATTTTTTACTGCTGCTGTGGCAAACAACCACAAGGGCTTAAACAATACTAGTTAATTATCTTACTGTGCTGTAAATCAGACATCTAACTCAGGTCTCACTGGACCAAAATAAGTGTCCACAGAGTTCCTTCCTGGAAGCTCCAGGGAAGAATATATTTCCTTGCCTTTTCCAGCTTCTAAAGGATACCCCTTTCCATGGCTCATGGTCCCATCCCTCTGTCCTTAAAGCAGCAATGTGGCATCTATCTAACCATTCCTTCAGTAGTCAGTGCTGCCTCTGATCACAGCTAGGAAAGGTTCTCAGATTTTAAAGTTCTCCTTAAAGTCCCACCTGGGTAATCTAGGAAAATCCCTCCATTTCAAGGTCCTTAATCTTAATCACATGTGCAAAAACCCCTTTCACCATCTAGAGTCACATATTCACAGGTTCTAGGGGTCAGGACATGGACATCTTTGTAGGAGACATTATTCAGCTAAACACACTCTCTCATAGGGTTATTGTAAGGACCAGATGAGGAAGCAGATGTAGAGATGCTATAGCAGCAACAGAATCTGAGCACCTTTTATGATGAGTCTATGCTGGTTGTCTGGCTGCATCATTATTTCTCCCCCCTGGTAGATGGTCTGCAGTGAACAATCCCAGCCTGGCTTCTGCCTGCAGCCAAAGGAAAGAACAACCTTTGGGGCTGTTCTAATTCTATTCTGAAAAAATCTGCCACGTGATTTTAGCTATTCTGCTCCCCACCCCCTTTTTTTGATCCCTCTTATATAAAATCAAATGACAAATGAACTGTTTTTTTGTTCTATTCTTGGTTCAGTGGCCTCTTGACCTCTAACATGAATGAACTATTCACACTTATAATCCCCTTTGATGAGAGTACTGCTATTATCCCCACTTCTTAGATGAGGAAATGGAGGCAAAGAGACCTTAAATGACCAGCCTGAAGTCACAGAACAGTTTGTCTCCAGAATCCAAGTGTTGGGCCAAGCTCTGCTTCTCAGGACAGTTCCAGGGAGCCTTAGAATTCACTCCAAGCTAAAAGACAAAGTCCTGCTTGATGAATGCCATATTTCCTTCCAGCTTTAAGAAAATATAGTAATAATACTAGCAACTTCTAGTATCATATCAACATGTGTTGAGCAGTTCTTATGTGCCTGGTACAGTTCTGAGTACTATAAATAAATGTTAAATTGTATATGCCTTAAAAATATACATACATATTTATAGTTTGTTTGTTAATAGCCTTCAGAATTGTACCCTCACATTGGAATTGCTCAATGTATAACAGATATTAGAAATCACATGGACACACAACCCTATAGATAGATATTATTATTCCCATCATACAGATGAGACAACTAAAGCAGGAGATACTGAGTGACTTATCCAAGGCCACAGAGGTGGCACAGCTGTCCTGGAGCTCAGTTTAGGTGGTCTGGATCTGGAATCTGCTCGAAGCCAGCTGCTTCTCCATAACGTGCGTGCATGCTCAGTCAGTGTCTGACTTAGTGATCCCGTGGTCTGTAACCCACCAGGCTCCTCTGTCCATGGGGTTCTCATGGCAAGAATACTGGAGTGGGTTGCCATTTCCTCCTCCAGGGGATCTTCTCGACCCAGGGATCGAACCCACATCTACGCTGGCAGGTGGCTTCTTTACCATTGAGCCACATGGGAAGCCCCTCTCCATAATATTCACTATTAATCTATGATCAAAGCATAAACAAAATAAAAGTTGATTTCTTCCTTTTGAGAGCCCCTGGGGGAGCTCTGCATGGGGGACAAAGAGTGTAGTGATGCTGCAGAGATAGCTGGTGGAAGCTGTGAGGCTGAGGGTCTTAGAAAAGGTTCAGTGGCTGTGCGGGCCCCATGGAGAAGGCTGTGGCTGGGCCTTCTTGTAGCTTGGATACAAGTGGAGAATTGAGTTCACATTTGAATGCTTCCCTTCTTTCCACAGCGGCCTCTGAACCAGAGCCTTTTAAGAACACGGTGAGTCCCATGCCCTGTGCACCCTCCCATCTCAGGCCCACCGGTCTCTGGCCCTCACCTGTGTGCTCTTTCTCCCAGGATTCATGTGTCATCTACTCCCAGGTGAAGGGGGCTTCCACCGCAGCCTCTAAGCCCCAGTTCTTGGATCCATTAACTCCTCACAGATGAGTCCACATAGCTCCAGACTGCTGCCTCAACCTCTGCACTCCAGAGCCATTCTTGCAGGGTCGTGGAAGGGACATTGAAGTGGGAAGATTTAAGCCACCCCAGGCCACACCCAGCAGCCAGTGCCCCAAGTGCCCACACCCTCATCTGAACAAAACACAGGGCCCCAAGGGACTCCTGTCTACTTCCAAATTGACAGCCCTGCCACATATCCCAAACAGCATATTGTTCCCAACCCAGGGCCCATGATGTTGCCTGGCTTCCTTATTGTGCTTGAGCTTCAGACATATCCCCACTATTCTTCCATGATGACAACACCCAAGCTCTGCCATGAATACAACCTGCTCTCAGTCAATGCTTTTCTCAGTTGCCATCAGTCTGGTATGGCTATGGTGGGCTCTGCCGAATGCGATAGCACACACCCATGAGATGTGTACACTGGATTTGTTATAGACCTCTCCATGGTGGGACTGCGTTCCATACTCACCTGTGTGTCTGAAACTCTAAGCTCAGTATCTGACACCAGGATAACTTCTCTCCTGCCCATGTAACAATATCTACCTGTCCAAGTATGTGGATTTCACACACTCGGACCTAGATCCTTCCCATCCTGCCAGAAGGAACCTAGCACAGTCATGGCCAGGAGGACCAGAGATGCAAATAGAATGCACATTGAAATATAGCAGGTGCTTTATTACTATTTGAATGAATGAATGAATAAATAAATGAGGAAGATATTGTGGATCATTATGATATATTTTTACCCTCAAACTGGCATCTGATACAGTGTGCTTCCTAGGAAATCCAGGAAATAGGAAGTAAATTCAGAGAAGGAGTTTGAGTGAGGAGAGATCTGTTCAGAAAGCAAGAAGGCTTCTCAAACTTCAAAGTGCTTATGGGTCACCTGGGGATCACAGAGTCTTATTCAGTGGGTCTGGATGGAGGCTAAGACCCTGTATGTATAGCAAGCTCCCATATGATGCTGATGCTACTGATCCTAAGAGTCTACTAATCCTAGGAGTCTACCAAGTACCCAGACCTTGTAGGTTTTGGCAGAGGTTCATGGAGAAGTGGCGAGGGCTCTGTCTGTCCATTGCCCAACTTCATGTGGGCCACTGATATAGCTCACAGGATTTCTGCACTGTTCTTCCACCAGAACACCATCAGCTGCTGTTGCTAAAAGAACTTCTCTTATATATGCTGGGATGCATCAGTCACCCTGGGTCCGGGAAAAAGTAGCCGCCACTATCTTTGTTTCCTCACCTTGGGCCTCATATTTTTCCCATAAAGGGATTGAATACACTGTGAATAAATACACCCCTTAGCCTTCTTCATTCAAAGTTGATCTGTCTCACCTCTGAGCCATAGGATGCTTTGCTCCATTTTTATGATGCCCATCACACCTTATCTTGATCTCCACCTCCAGTGGATTGTACAGAGGGAATCATTTCCAAGCCCCATTGCCTAGAATAAAACCCTTAGCAAGGAGTTCATGATCCTTCTCCACCCAGTGCTGCCCACTTCCCTCTCCAGGCTTTCCCACAGCTGTTGTTCACCACACCCTATTCTCAGTCGCAGGGTGATCTTCCCCATTTTCTAATATAGACTCTTTGTACTTCCTCCATAGAAGGGCTTTCCTGTTATTTGCATATCCTGGAATCCTGTTCATTCACCAAGCCCTGAGTCAAATGTCAGCCCTTCCTAGGACGGATCTGTCTTCGGGATGTTATAGCATTTTCTTTTTTTTTTTGGCCCACTTTGTTTTTTTAACTGAATGATATTTGCTTCACAGAATTTTGTGGTTTTCTGTCATACATCAACAAAAATCAGTCATAGGTACACCCATCTCCCCTCCCTCCTGAACCTCTCTCTCATCTCCCTCCTCACCCCACTCTTCTGGATTGTCACAGAGCCCCTGTTTGAGTCCCCTGAGTCATACCTAGAGCCTATTATGCAGAGTAGGGTAAGTCAGAAAGAGAAATATAAGTATCATATACAGATGCACATACCCGGAATCTAGAAAGATGGTACTGATGAATTTATTTTCAGGGCAGCAATGGAGAAACAGACATAGAAAACAGACCTCAGGACACAGCAGGAGGGGAGGAGGGAGAGGGTGAGATGTATGGAGACGGTAACAGGGAAATTTATAATACCATATGTGAGACAGCCAGTAGGGATTTGCTGTGTAACTCAGAGAACCCATAGCACTTCCATACAGTGAGACTTGGAATCACTAATGGTTGATGTTTGGAGGGAACATCAGTTTAGTTCAGTTGCTCAGTCATGTCTGACTCTTTGCGACCCCATGAATCGCAGCACGCCAGGCCTCCCTGTCCATCACCAACTCCCGGAGTTCACTCAGACTCATGTCCATTGAGTCAGTGATGCCATCCAGCCATCTCATCCTCTGTCGTCCCCTTCTCCTCCTGCCCCCAATCCCTCCCAGCATAGTTTAATCTAAACCACTTCTCTAACTTTGTGGTTGGAAGTTGAGAACCAGAGAGGAAGTGTAACTAGCTGAAAATTAAGCAACCAGTTAGTGGCAAAGCACATACTAAACTAAACTAAACCCAGGAGAGTGCTCTTTCCTCTACATGGTTCCTCTGCTACAAAGACATGTGCATTTTTGGGTCATCAACAAGACTGAGTTCCTTAAAAGCAAAGCCCGGGTAGCCAGCATGGTGCCTGGTATCAACTGATGCTCAGCGAATGGTTGTCAAATTGGATGTCTATCAAATCCCCTGACAAATAAACATCACCTCCACAAATTCATCTATAACCCAGAGAAGTGCATATATGTCCTTCAATCTCAGAGCTTTTATATATATATATACATACATACATACATATAATCTCAGTAAAAATCATTGTTATGAGAGCCATCTATCAGTTTGAGATGAGTGCTGTGTTTTGTTCAAAACCTGAGTGACCTGCAGGTATCTCAAACATGACATAAAACCCAGTCTGTTGTCCCCATGAAATCTGCTCTCCTTCTTGTGATCTCTTCCTTCCTTCCTTCCCTCCTCTCTTCCTTTTCTTCCTTATCTCCTTCCCTATCTCTTCCTCCCTGCTCCTCCCTTTCCCTTCTTCTTCTCCTCCCTTCCCCCTTCTTCTTCTGCTTTTCTTTGTCTTCTCTCTGCCCCCCTCTCTCTGTGTTTTCCATCTTCTTCTTTTCCTAGTTGCAAGACACCCAAGACAGAAGATGCATAGCCATCTCCGAGTCTCTACATCGAATTGGTCGCCCAAGCCAGTTCAGTCAACTGTCTTTCCTTGGACACGCCACACAGCATGCAGGACCCTAGGCCCCCGATGAGGAATCAAATCCAGGGGTGGGGGGGCATGCAATAGAAGCATGGAGTCTTAATCACTGGACCACCATGGAATTCCTAGTCAACTTTATTTTTGAACTATCTCCCAAATCACATCTCCCTTTAGTGTCCACCCCCACTGCCTTAGTACACGCCCTTGTCACCTACCACCAGGACTACATAGTAGTCTCACAAGTGCTTTCTCCACTTCCGGATTCCCTCCTGGCACAACCACTCCCAACAGATGTGCCAGGATGCCCTCCCAACAGAGTTGCTAGTATGATCTTTCTAAAACCCAGCTCCACTTATTACTCTGCTTGAAATCCTTCAGTTATTCAGAGTTCAGGCTCCATCATGGGGTATAAAGCTCTTCCTGACCTAGATCCAACTTACATTTACAGCACTGTCTCCCAATATCTCCTTTAACAGACAAGAACACTTACCATGTATTCCGGCCACACAAACTTCTTTCCATTTCCTACACACACCACCTTCTTTCAAGAAGCCATGACTTTCCCCCCTTTTTTTTCTACCAAACTCACTCATCCTTCGACACCTAATTCAAAAGTCACCACTCAGTGAGGCCTCATTTCTCTCAATGGGTTTCCATAACCTTTGGCATCTATGTTTCTTATACTTCGTACAAAAGTGTGTGTGTGTGTGCACACGTGCGCATATACTTCTCTCCCCAGACTACTTAAAGCCTATCTAGAGTTGAGTGTTACAGCTAGTTCTAGTGTATAACCCTCCTATCATCCTCATATCAGCCTCAGCATACAACACAGGGCCTGGTGAATCACAGAGACTCAGTTTATAGCGAATAAATGAATGTGCAACAGTATTGAATAGACTTTCCCTATTTTCCTCAGAATAACACCTAAAGCCTCAAAGCTGAGCTCAAAAGTTGATAGCAACTTACATGTGCTGCAGAGGAACTTTTGACACAATCCCACAGGATTGACTCGGAAGTGGCTGCATGACTCTTGAGCACCTCCTCTATCAGCTGTTGGTCAGAGTTTGCTGAAATGGGTGATGGGGGAGGAGATGGTGGTTGGTGAGGAGCAATGGGCATTTTACTTTCTCTCCCCACTCCAGCCAGGAGAAGGCATGACTCCACCCCTCACGTTACCACTCAAGGAGAACTGTTGATCCTCAAACAGAGAACAGAGCCCAATGAGAGAGCATTTAAGAGATCCTGACATGAGTGCCCTGGGGCTTGGGGATGTTAGAGAGCACACTTTATTTCCCACTCTTGTAGTTTCCTCTGATGGGAAGAGAGTTCTATTAGCATCACACTTCTGGCCTCTAGTGGTTTTAGAAGGAGAGCATAGTCCAGCCCCTCTTTTTTTATGGCCAAGAGCGACCCACAGGATTGCATGTTCCTCTCTGTTCTAAATTCCAAAGGGTCTGCCTCTACAATGGAATACTGACAGTTTCACAGGTATAACCCTGACCTCAGTGTTTTGCACAGGAGGCTTCAAACATTGAGAAGCAAAATAAAAAATTCAGGGGAACCAAATGCATAGCAAGAGATGGAGGTTTCTGTTCCAGGCAGGGCAGACAGCTCTACGCTTTGGTGGTGTTTACCAGATATAAACCATGTGGGTATTTTTTACTGTGTTTTTGTTTTGTTTTGTTTTGTTTTTTTTTAATGACAATGTTTGGAGCTGAGTTGGCTTTCGGGGGCTGAACTTGAGAGAGGAGCTCTAAGCCTCAGAATGCACTGTTTGGTGGCAGGTCACTAGAACTTGGGCAAAGTTTTGACCAAGGGCTGTAGGGCTGGGGATGCACACATTGACCATTAAGCTATGGTGAGCAAGTGCACATACTCTTCTGGTTGCAGCGGCCCCAGACATAGAGCACTATTCCTGTGGTTGTGAATTCAGGCAGCTGCTTCTGCTGGTCAAAGGTTCCAGTTCCTTCTGGCACTCGGAGGCAGAACCCCTCTCATACTCATGCCATGAACCTTCCCTCTATAGTCTAGGGCTCCCAATCAGGCTGAAGTGCAAATGTGCAGAGAAGTTGATTCTGACAATGGGATATTGGAAGCAATGGAAAGATTTTGCCCCTTTTCTCCTCTCCACAGTCCCCTGCCTAAATGCACCATTCAGTGATGCAAAGCTTTATTTACATAACTTCTATGAGGGCTCCCTGAGTGAAAAAGCAATTGATTTGTTGCAAAACTGTGGCAAGTTTAGGGTGCATGCATGCCAAGCTGCTTCAGTCGTGTCCAAATCTTTGCCACCCTATGGACTGTAGCCAGCCAGGCTCCTCGATGGGGTTCTCCAGGCAAGAATACTAAGTGGGTTGGCGTGCCCTTCTCCAGGGGATCTTCCCAACTTAAGGATTGAACCTGTCTCTTAGGTCTCCTGTATTGGCAAGCAGGTTTTGTTTTTGAGTTCTTTTTAACCACTGGTGCCACCTAGTGGCAAATCCCGAGTTAGGGCTGCTGCTGCTAAGTTGCTTCAGTCGTGTCCGACTCTGTGCGACCCCATAGACAGCAGCCCACCAGGCTCCCCCGTCCCTGGGATTCTCCAGGCAAGAACACTGGAGTGCTACACAATCTTATGTATTCTTTCCCAGCCTCTGTCCTACCCCCTCTCCCTCCTGCTTCCCTGAGATTATACTCACCCATAGTGTGTCAGCTCATGAGCTTCTGCTTCAGGCTCTCTTCTAGATGAAAGTCAAGGGCCCAGCAAAGATAGCAGCCTGGAAAAGGGGCTCATTTTTCCTTCAACCAAACGGTTTTTCTGAACAGCTATGGCTGTGGCCAAGCTTCAGCCATTAAACAGAATACATTCATTCAAGGCCTTTGGTGTATTGAAAGCCAGGGCAGTCTTTTCTGCTTTCAGTGTAATGGCAGCTATTTCCATGTGTGTCACAGAGCTTTGCAAGCTGTTCAACATTAGGGCCTTGCCAAGATAGGCAGGGCTGGGTCTGCTGATCTAACCGACAAGGACACCAAACACTAGAAACATGAGCCTGAACTGCAGCCCTGTGCTGCCTTACAGAGCATAAGGGAGGACACTTGTCTCCACTACAGAACTTCAACTAATACAAAGACAGAACACGGGGAATGCATCCCTGGGAGCCAGGGTTTCAGGCCTGGCTGCAAATTGAGAGATGACAACAGCAAGAACAACTCAGGACTAAAGGAAAAGATCTGCTCACTGTCTCTGATTTTGGGGCCACAGACCCAATAAAGTTCATACTCAGTGCAGCTCTGAGAAGGTGGTGCTACCAGGCTCTAAAAAGGAAATTTTAAAATTCTTCAGTGGAAAAGAAAGATGTCTCCTAGGTGAATTTCTACCCCTTTCCCAGGATGGTGAATTCATAGTTGCAAACAAATCTTAAGATTTCTTCCATTTTAGTTTTGTGGTAGGTCACGAATTATAAACTCTAAACTTTATAAAGATTTAATTCTGGTGAATCTTTTCCATCTACCCTCCATGATTCAGACACCAGTCTCTTTGGTAATGCTAAAACTACACTCTTGGGGCCCAATTATGTTGGGATAAATGTTTTAGGACCTTGATATTAGCTTCTTTTCTAAAGTCGGTAAGTGTAAGGTCTGGTGGCACCAGATATTCTGACATGTCCTATTAACTCTCTGGATTCTTCTAAATAGTATATTTGTCCACTCTGGCTGCCATAACAAAAATACCATAGACAGAGTAGCTTATGAACAGCAGAAATTTATTCCTTTAGGGTGCTAGAATCTGTGAAATCCACAATCAAGGTGCTGGCAGATTTAGTATCTGGTGAGCGTTTGCTTTTTGGTACTTAAATATGTCTTCACATGGCAGAAAGGGTAAAAAGAGCTCCCTGGGGTCTTTTCATAAGGGCATTAATCCCCTTCATGAGGGTCTCTGCCTGCATGACCTACCCACCTACCAAAGGCCCTCACCTCCTAATACTATTATATTGAGGATTAGGTTTCAACATATAAATTTGAAGGGGTCACAAGCATTCAGTATATAGCAAATTGTAAGGTACACAATCTATGAGTTTGCCTTTGGATAATTGGAGAGTGAAAAATAATATTAGTAGTAATAACACATTAAGCTTTAAGAGAATGTATGAGATAATTATTCTCAAAGGAAAAAAAGAGCAGGCAAAAGCTCTTATTTACAGAAGACAACAAATAATAAATGTAGAAAAAATGGTGACATTAGGAAATCACCACTTTGCAATCCCATGGTAACAATAGACTCAGCCAAGGATCACCCATGGATGTTAAAATTATTGGATGAGAGGCTGCTAGAGAGATCCACATGATCTCAATTCATCTCTGTCCACAGTACTTGCTAATCAAAAGGGGAATTTTACCTTTGCAATGGAGAGATCTGGCAGGGCCAGTCTTCACTAAGTGATCAAATGTGGCATCACCAGTAGTGGGGGCCCCTGGGTGATCTCTAATGTGGTGCAGTGGGAAGTCCAGTCTCCCTTTCACAGAGCTGTTGTCAAAGAAGCTGACCGAGAACCTACGTGAGGAGACAAATTCCGAATGTGGGCCATTCTGAGGGAGATTCCTCAAAACTGCCAGTGTCACAAAAGATGAAAAGAAAAGAGCAATGAGACCAAGGGAGACTGAAGAGACATGACGATCTCATAGGAACCGTGATTGGATTCTGGATCCCCAAAAAGCCGTAGGAGAAATTAGAGGACATTGAATATGGGCTATATATTATTGATAATATTGAATCAATAACCTAATATTATTATATAAATATTTTAAAATATATTTTGAATGCTTTCAAATGATTCATGTGAAAGAAAGAGCACAAATGTGGCAAAAAATTTAATTGGTGAATGCAGGGAGGGCATACAGATTTTCATTGTACTGTTCTCTTTTCCAGCTTTTCTGAGGTTTGAAAACTTTTTAAATAAATCAGGTAGGGGAGAAGCACCTCAGACACTTGGCATCAAACTGATAGGCGCCCTGAGGTGCTGAAAGAACTCACCCAGCCCTGCGTGCCATGATTTCCCACTACTGGGGTCATGAGAATCCTGTTTGGCTCAGGCACTGAGACACATTGGCCAAGGATAAAGCCACACAGGACACCAGGGACGATGACTGAGGCTTTTCATCTAAAATATTTTACTTTAGAATCCTTGAGAATTTAATTTGTGAACTGCCTTTCTTTCCTGAACATTTCCTAATGGGGTGGAGTTTGTTTTCAACATCAGAGTATCTTTGTGTTGGCATGTTATGATTGGAGAAGTAAATATCACCAGACCTCACTACAGGACCTCTGATAGATGGTTAGGAAATATAGATAAAATAAGTAGTTATGGGTAATAGAGAAGAAACTCTCAGCTTCAGGTGCACCGTGAGCTGGAGTGGACTTTTGTTAGTCACTGCTCTGACCCATTTTGGAGCTCTCTATAAAACCCCAGCTTCCCAGCTCTGTTCCCAGGAGGCTATACAGAGATGGAATATTTGGTTTGGGGATACATAGATGGGATCAGTAGATATTTTTTTTGTTGCCCACACCTGTAACTGACCACAGGCTTAACAACAACAGTGAGCTGAACCAAAATCTAGGGAGCTTTAAGATTTTCTCTAAACACTCCCTATTCTTCCCCAGTTAGTGGATAATGGCCATTTGTCCACATGTCTTAACTGACAAGTCTATTCTATCCAAATTCTAGGCATGGGATTTGTTCCCTGTTTTCTTCCTCTCTACCCAGGACCACTGTGAGCCTGTAATCTAGATAAGTGTGTCTTCTCTGAGGGCTGAAACTTTCCTTCAGGTGGCCTGTCTCAAGTTCCAGCCTGGGGAGAGGTAGTTAGCCACCCCATTTGGTTCTCATGCTTCAGCTTTATTAATCATTGCATTAAGATTCTCCAGAGAAACAGAGCCAGTAGTAGATCTATCTACTATCTATCTATCTATCTAGAAGAGGGATTGATTTATTATAAGGAGTTGGCTCATGCAATTATGGAGGCTGACAAGTCCCCAGTTTGCCAAATGCAAATCTGGAGAACCAGAAGAGCTGTTGGTGTAATTCTAGTTCCAACGCCAAAAGGTTAGAGACCTAGGAAGAGCCAATATTTCAATTTGAGTCCAAAATTGGAGAAAAGTGGATGTCCCTGCTAGTCAGGCAGGAGAAATTCTCTCTCACTTAGAAGAGGGCCAGCCTTTTTTGTTCTTTCCAGCTTTCAATTGATTGATGAGGTCCATCCATATTAAGAAGCACAGTCTGCTTTACTCAGTTGGCCAATTCAAATGCTAATCTCATTCAAAAACACCTTCATAGACATACCTAGAACAGTATTTGTACAACTCTCTAGGCACCACATGGCCCAATCAAGTTGTATATAAAATTTATCATCATCAACATAAAAGCGATCTACAGGCTACAATATATGTTTTGGTTTTCTTCTTAATTGGTTCAGAACTCTGACAGGGAAGAGTAGTGTTTCTTTGGGGGCAGGGGGTGAGGATATCCTCAAAGAGGAGAGGTACCTGCCTGGCCTCCATCACTTTGGTGATTAAAAGAATGCTAAGCATTTCAAAGATACACTGGCTTTCTCTTTCTGTTTTTGTCCTTTGTCCTTTCTCAAAGTCCATCTTTCTCTTTGATATCTGGCTGACTCATACAAAATCTCCTGATTTAACTTCTATGTCGACTAGACAACCTTGCTGTCTTTCCGCTCTTCTGATCGCCTCTGATCAATACTACCCACTCAGCAGAGATCTAATTCATAAGAATAGTTGTGATTTATTGAAGAATTAATAAATATAAGGCAGCATGCTAGGGCATTATGCTAGAAATGGAAGTAACCTAGATGTTCATGGATAAAGATGAGGTACATATATATAATAGAATACTAGTCAGACATAAAAAGGATGAAATAATGCCATTTTCAGTAACATGGATGGTCCTAGAGATTATCATACTAAGTGAAGTAAGTCAGACAAAGACAAATATATGATATCATGATTATGTGGAATCTAAAAAAAAAAAATGACACAAATGAAATTATGTACAAAACAGAAATAGATGCACAGACATAGAAAACAAACTTATGATTACCAAAGGGGAAAGGGCATGGGGGAAGGATAAATTAGGAAATTGGAATAAACATATACATACTACTGTATATAAAATAGATGACCAACAAGGATCTACTATACAGCACAGGAAAATATATTCAATATTTTGTACTAAGCTATAAGGGAAAACAACCTGAAAAAGAATGTATATGTATGATTGAATGGATTCTCCAGACATGAATATTGGAGAAGGTTGCCATATTCTCCTCCAGGGGATCTTCCCAACCCAAGGATCGAACCCACGGTGCTTATGTCTCCTGCATCGCAGGAAGATTCTTTACCACTAGCGCCACCTGGGAAGCCCCTTACATATAATATATAACTGAATATATACACACACACACACACATATATATATTATATAACTGAATCACTTTGCTGTATACCTGAAACTAACACAACATTGTAAATCAACTATACTTCAATTACATTTTTAAAGTAAATAAATAGATAAATACATTTTAGCCATAGAAAGAAAAGAGCACGCACTAGTAAGTTGGAGCTAGCAGCTTCATAGCTCTTCAGTGCATACTCTTCGCCTCTTCACCCAGGGTCCTTAGAGGGCTTCATGAATCAGTAGTAGAGGGCTACATGAATCATGACACCTGGAGTCAGAGGCCTGGCTCCTGTACGGTCTCCTACTGCTAACTATCTGGCCTCTCCAAGCTCTGTTTCCCTCACCCATAAAACAGAAAAAATAACAACAGCTGCTTGGCTGTGTAATTTATCGAAAGAGATAATGTTTGTATAAACATCGTGCAGGTGTTCTCAGAGCAGGTGGTGAGGTACCTGTGTTCATTACAAAGTTTGTATTGCTATCTGTTTGCTGTTATTGGTCCCTACTCCATCATTACAGTGAAGCAGCTGCTGAACTGCCAAAAAGATACTCCAGAAGAAGAGAGTGGAAAATAATTTGTTAGCCCTTTTAATGTGAAAGGAATGGGATAATTAGATTGGAGGTGTCAGAATATGTGCCTTTAGTATTTCAGGGACTGACCTATGTAATCTGGATTTTATCTGATCATTTAGCGGAGAAATAAAAGCAAAAGGGTGATTTTGCTAGATATACTCTCCCAGGTCTCTTATTGACAAAAGATCATGTTGTTTGCTCACAAAAGAGCTTTGAATAAATTCTAATTCCTTGGGCCAGGGCCCAGAATATCCTGTAGCTCTAGGTTTGCTGGTATCTGGTAGCTGAGGAGATCAAAGGCTGGTATGAAAGAGAGAAAATGAGAGTGCTTGGGTTGATGGGTATTTCAAGGCTTTTCCTCCATGCTCCAGCTCTCAGCTTCCATTTCTGCCTGACCATTACCATTCTCATTCACATCTCTCCTGTGCTTGTTCCACACTTATGAACCTGCATGTCCACTTAAGTCTTCAAGTGGAGAATCACAGTACAAACCCAATGGATAGGTCTGGTCCAGAACTGGCCATGTGGCCATGTCAATGAGACTGGGTGAGAATTAGAAGAGATGAAGAATAAGGTTGAAAGGAAGATATCCCTCACTTACCCTCCTTCTATTGGTCCAGACTACCCTCTCTTCATCAAGGACACTTTACAGTGCCTTGGCAAAAATAGAATAAGTTCTATGTGTGGGGGCAGGAGGAGGAGAACTTCTGTGCCCATAACCATGGAATAACAGGGGTGTAGAGAAGGTCAGGGAATGGCTCGGGGAACCCAGCAGGACCAGGGATTCCAAGGCTGTGACTCAGGATTTGAGGGATGTGAGCGACCAGGGGGGGGTCAGTCTAATGATCAAATCTTATTTTTAGAGGAGAACTTGAAGGTCATCCACTATTAATACTTTTCTCATGCTTGATTCCCTCCACATTATCCTTCCTGAGACACCATCCAGCCTATGATGGAATATATCAAGGTACAGGAAGCTCAGCACTTCACATGGTCTGAAATTACAGAAGGTTGGAGGTGGAGGGAAGCCTTGAGACCAACTGGACCAGTGAATGTTGTGGTGGAAAATCCTCATGCTGCCTGTTAACCTTGCACTCTGGAAGCCACCTCCCTGTAACTGTCACCTTTAAGGAGATTCTGCTCCTTGGACTTATTAACTAGATTGCTTCCTCCAGGGGTCACCTTCAAACAGCTGGGCTGGTGGAGTACACCAGTGTGGGAGAACCCCAGTTCTCCTCGCTGCCATTCTTTCACTAGTTCACCAAATTTTATTTTGCCTACAACTGAGTCTGGCAGCGCACTAGGCACTTGGAATACATTGGTGAACACAATAGTTCAAGACTCTGCCTTCAAGAAGTTGACAACCTAGCTGAGGAAAATATATGAAACAATAAACATGATAATAAGTAATAGATGTAGTAATTTAGAGGGTGACATGTGCCATGGAGAAAGAAGATGTAGAGCAGAGTAAGGAGGATCAGGAGTGGCCAGCAAGCTGCAGTTTTAAGTAGGGTGGTCAAGGAAGTCCTCACTGAAAAGGTGACATCTGAACAAAGGCAGGATAGGTTCACTGGACAGCTAATAGGCCTTCAAGGGAGGAGGATCCTGGGAAGAGGGCATAGGCTGCAAGGCAGTATTATATCTGACAAGTTTTAGAATAGATGGCAGGGAACAATGGTGGAGGTGGAGAGACCAGTTAGGAGGCTACTGCATGGTCCAGGTGAGAGGTGATGACGGCATGATGGCTCAGATAAGGGGGGTGATCAGAAGGGGCGGGATACTGGATATATTTTGGACACAGAGTGTACAGGATTTCCTGATAGAGTAGATGTAAAATATGAAAGAGGAAAAAAAAAAAAAAAAACTCAACATGACTCTGAAATAGTTGACCTGAGCAACAAGAAGGATGACAACTCAGTCCTGAGCTGGAGAATGGTGGAAGTGAAACAAGTTTGGGGGAAAAGATCAGGAGTTTAGTTTTGAACAAGTTGCATTTGAGATATGTATTGGATGTGTAAGTGGAGATGTCAAATAGACAGTCAGGGATGAAAGTCTGGGATGGAAAGAGAGGTCTGGAGACATGCATGTGGGAATCATTGGCATAAAGACAGCACAAGACCATCAAGGGAGTGCCCAGTGGCAGGGAACTCCTTCATGACCACTTCAAAAAATTCACTTTGGTGGCCTGCCATGTTTTAGGATGGTCAAATGGTCAATGAGCACAACAATTTACTCCTCTCTTTCTCTAAATCCACCAAAATATTAATTTTTATCATTTATTTGTGACTGTCTTAACAGTTTGCATGTATTATCTTCAGTTCAGTCACTCAGTCATGTCCAACTCTTTGCAAACCCATGGACTGCAGCACGCCAGGCTTCCCTATCTATCACCAACTCCCGGAGCTTATTCAAACTCATGTCCATCGAGTCAGTGATCCTATCCAACCATCTCATCCTCTGTCATCCTATTCTCCTACTGCCTTCAATGTTTCCCAGCATCAGGGTCTTTTCCAATGGAGTCAGTTCTTCACATTAGGTGGCCAAAGAATTGGAGCTTCAGCTTCAATGTCAGTCCTTCCAATGAACATTCAGGACTGATTTCCTTTAGGATTGACTGGTTTGATCTCCTTGCAGTCCAAGGGACTCTCAGGAGTCTTCTCCAACACCACAGTTCAAAAGCATCAATTCTTCGGCCCTCAGCTTTCTTTATAGTCCAACTCTCACATCCATATATGATTACTAGAAAAACCAAAGCTTTGTATTATCTTAGCCCATCCTTAAATAAGCAGTGAGGGAGCTGAATTATGCCCATTTTATAGATGATGATATCAAAGCCCTGCACACACAGTTGTCTAAGACCACAGAATGAATAAATGATGAAGCCAGGTTTCAAACTCAGGAAGTCAACTCTTAACTGCTATGTCATGGGAGTATGTGCTCCAGCAAATCTAAACTTTGGCAATAAAAATAAATTCAAAGAAGAAAAGCAATCCAAGATCCAAGAAAACATGGGACTTGGGTGTGGAATGAGAAAAATCTGAAGCTGACAACAGCATAGCAACCCTAGAAAGCAATGGTCCAAAGACAGAGGGTTCTGTGAAGATTGTATTCAGAAAGCAAGTCACCTATACTGTACAAATTATATGAATAAGAACTCAAAGGTCCTAGGCAGGTCTGAGTTAATTCTAAAAGATAAGATGAAGATATATGATTCTCCAATAACAACAACTGAAATGACAATTAGGAACCTTGGGGGAAATCAAGTATAAGAAAGTCATGGTTCTTTGGAGAAATGTCTGTTTAGTTTTTTGGCCCATTTTTTGATTGGGTGATTTATTTTTCTGGTATTGAGCTGCATGAGCTGCTTGTATATTTTTGATATTAGTTCTTTGACAGTTGCCTCATTTGCTATTATTTTCTCCTATTCTGAAGGCTGTCTTTTCACCTTGCTTAGGGGTTCTTTCATTGTGAAAAAGCTTTTAAGTTTAATTAGGTCCCATTTGTTTATTTTTGCTTCTAATTCCATTACTCTGGGAGGTGGGTCATAGAGGATCCTGCTGTGACTTATGTTGGAAAGTGTTTTGCCTATGTGTTCCTCTAGGAGTTTTACAGTATCTGGTCTTACATTTAGATCTTTAATCCATTTTGAGTATATTTTTGTGTATGGTGTTAGAAAGTGTTCTAGTTTCATTCTTTTACAGGTGGTTGACTAGTTTTCCCAGCACTACTTGTTAAGGAGATTGTCTTTTCTCTATTGTATATTCTTGCCTCCTTTGTCAGAGATAAGGTGTCCATAGGTGCATGAATTTATCTCTGGGCTTTTTATTTTGTTCCATTGATCTATATTTCTGTCTTTGTGCCAGTACCATACTGTCTTGATGACTGTGGCTTTATAGTAGAGCCTGAAGTCAGGCAGGTTGATTCCTCCAGTTCCATTCTTCTTTCTCAAGATTGCTTTGGTTATTTGAGGTTTCTTTGTATTTCCATAAAAATTGTGAAATTATTTGTTCTAGTTCTGTGAAAAATACTGTTGGTAGCTTGATAGGAATTGCATCGAATCTATAGATTGCTTTGGGTAGTATACTCATTTTCACTATATTGATTCTTCCAATCCATGAACATTATATATTTCTCCATCTATTTGTGTCATCTTTGATTTCTTTCAAAGAAGACATACAGATGGCTAACAAACACATGAAAAGATGCTCAACATCACTCATTATCACAGAAATGCAAATCAAAACCATAATGAGGTACCATCTCACACCAGTCAGAATAGCTACTATCAAAAAGTCTACAAACAATAAACACCAGAGAGGGTGTAGAGAAAAGGGAACCCTCTTACACTGTTGGTGGGAATGCAAACTAGTACGGCCACTATTGAGAACAGTGTGGAGATTCCTTAAACAACTGGAAAAAGAATTGCCATATGACCCAGCAATCCCACTGCTGGGCATACACACTGAGGAAACCAGAATTGAAAGACACATGTGTATCCCAATGTTTATAGCAGCACTGTTTAAAATAGCCAGGACATGGAAGCAACCTAGATGTCCATTGGCAGATGAATGGGCAAGAAAGCTGTGGTACATACACACAGTGGAATATTGCTTAGCTATTAAAAGGAACACATTTGAATCAGTTCTAATGAGGTAGATGAACCTGGAGCTTATTATACAGAGTGAAGTAAGTCAGAAAGAAAAACACCATTATAGTATATTAGCACATATATATGGAATTTTAGAAAGATGATAACAATGACCCTATATGTGAGACAGCAAAAGAGACACAGATATAAAGAACAGACTTTTGGACTCTGGGAGAAAGAGAGGGTGGGATGATTTGAAAGAACAGCATTGAAACATGTATATTACCATATGTGAAGTAGATCACCAGTCCAGGTTCGATGCATGAAACAGGGCACTCAAAGCCGGTGCACTGGGACAACCCTGAGGAATGGGATGGGGAGGGAGCTGGGAGAGGGCTTCAGGATGGGGCACATGTACATCCGTGGCTGATTCATGTCAACATGTGGCAAAAACCACCACAATATTGTAAAGTAATTAGCCTCCAATTAAAATAAATAAATTAATTTTTTAAAAAAGAAAAGTCATGGTTCAAATTTGGTGCAAATTAAAGTGTGGGATAATTGGAAAAATGACAGAGTGGAAGAAAAGTGGATTTCATTCATAGAACATTCTCCTCTGAGTGCCCAAGGTTTAATTACATGTTACTTTTCTTTTTTGTGGGCTAATCACAGCAGTTGCTTCTGCAATGAATAATGTTTACAGAATCATAATGCCTTAAATACTATTTAAGGGGTTTCAGTTTTCAGAATCAATCTAAAACATAGGACACTTAATTATGGTGACTCCAGCATTTAGCTACTATAAACATGCTCAATATAAAAGTGATAGTATGGCTGACAGAAATGTGGAGGCGGAAAGCAGAGGGACATATACATGAACTGATTTCCTTGTTTTGTGGAGTGGAAAATCAGTAGATTTTGTCCAACGGTGACACACCAAGAAACAGAAGTGTCTCAGACGGTAAAGAATCTGCTTGCAACGTGGGAGATGTGGGCTTGATCCCTGGGTGGGGAAGATCCCCTGGAGAAGGAAATGGCAACCCACTCCAGTACTCTTGCCTGGAGAATTCCATGGACACAGGAGCCTGATGGGCTCCAGTTCATGGGGCTGCAAAAAGTCGGACACAACAGAGCAACTAACACACACACAACCACTGGAAAACCTAGTAACCTTACAGATCAAAGCCAGCAAGTAGAGGGGGCAGAGAGAAAGGAAGCCCTTCTAATGCCCTAAATTCCTTATCGTTCCTTCAAGGTAGTTAACAGATATTACTTAAAATTGATAAATCAAGAATTTACATATTATTACATTATTTACATTTGTGGGCTAATATCCAGATTATTCAAAACAGAAATTGCTCATTGCAGGAGTAAACATGGAGCAACAAGGAAGAGAAACTTAAGCTTTTTTATTTTTTATTTTTTTTTAATATCAGAAAGTAAGTAATTTTATTTTATTTTATTTTATTTTTTTTATTCCTTTATTTCTCATGTGTTCCCCATCCTGAACCCTCCTCCCTCCTCCGTCCCCATACCATCCCTCTGGGTCAAGTATTACTCAGCCATTAAAAAGAATACATTTGAATCAGTTCTAATGAGGTGGATGAAACTGGAGCCTATTATACAGAGTGAAGTAAGCCAGAAAGAAAAACACCAATACAGTATACTAACGCATATATATGGAATTTAGAAAGATGGTAATGACAACCCTGTATGCAAGACAGCAAAAGAGACACAGTATAGAACAGTCTTTTGGATTCTGTGGGAGAGGGAGGGGGGGATGATTTGGGAGAATGGCATTAAAACATGTATAATATCATATAAGAAACTAATCGCCAGTCCAGGTTCGATGCAGGATACAGGATGCTTGGGGCTGGTGCACTGGGATGACCCAGAGGGATGGTACAGGGAGGGAGCTGGGAGGGGGGTTCAGGATGGGGAACACGTGTACACCCATGGCGGATTCATGTTGATGTATGGCAACACCAATACAATATTGTAAAGTAAAAATTATATATATATATGTATATATTACTTCTGCAAAAAAAAAAAAAAAAGAATTTTCTGCAGTTTCTTGTGATCCACACAGTCAAAGGCTTTGGTGTAGTCAATAAAGCAGAAATAGATGTTTTTCTAGAACTCTCCTGTTTTCTCGATGATCCAACAGATGTTGGCAATTTGATCTCTGGTTCCTCTGACTTTTCTAAAACCAGCTTGGATATTTGGAAGTTCACAGTTCATGTATTGTTGAAGTCTGGCTTGGAGAATTTTAAGCATTGCTTTACTAACTGAATATCTTTATCTATTGTTCTAGTTTTAATCATGAACATGTATTTTTTTAACTTTTTATTTTATATTAGAGTTTAGCCGATTAACAATGTTGTGATAGTTTCAGGTGGACAGCAAAGGAACTGAGCTATACATATACATGTATCCCTACTCTCCCAAACTCCCCTCCCATCCAGGCTGCCCCATAAATGAGCAGAGTTCCCTGTGCTATATAATAGGTCCTTGTTGTTTAGCCTTTTAAAATATAGCAGTGTGTCCCTGTCCATCCCAAACTTCCTAACTATATCTTCCTCCCATTATTTCTCCCCTGGAAACCATAAGTTCGCTAACATGTATTTTTTACACACAAATATGTTTATTTAGCGTGGAGGTGCATCTAAGTAGTTATTACCGGCAAATTGAAAATTCAAAGTAAAGCTGCAGTTCTACCCAGTGACCACTAGATGTCACTGCTCTCTGGGCTGGTGGCAGGTCTGGGAGCAGAGTCCCCAGTAACAATCTCAGGGCTTGGACGGGGAAGGAGGACAGAGGGAGGCAGCAGCTGGCGGCCAGTGGCTTTGCCAGCGGTAGGAGCTGGCATTCTGTGTATAGCCAGCAGTGCCTCAGACATGGGCAGCCTCAGGTTAATGGGGAGCACACAACTCCCCTGTGTAATGAGGGTCCTTTCAGGGGCAAGGAATCCAGCCTTGCTGATAGAGGGACTGGGATGCAGAGGGACAAGTTGGTCCTGCCTAAATACAACCCATGGTCTTTCTGTCTCCACAGCCTCTGTGCACATTCTGCCCACCCACCCCCTAACACACACACACACACCCGTCAGTGCAAATAAGAGCTTTAGCAAAATGTTGGCACAGTCTGCACTTAAGGCAGCTTGGGTCATATACTGCTGGAATCCTTGAACAAAAAAGGATGGTGGGACTTCAATACTCAGACTCACCACCAGGAGGAGCTTTACTCACATTTAGATGAGTGTGTGGAAATGCTTTTAGATAAGTTAAGTTATAAAAAATAATTAGGGTAAGAATAAAAAGTGACTTGAAAATTTTCATAGGTCGATACAAACAATTCAGTAAACTTGTCAAACTTCCAAAATACACAGTATTCAAGGATTTATTTTGAATGCTGAAAAGATAGTCGTAGTGTCAAGGGAATGATTTCATTATTCTCTTCCAACAACAAAATTTTAAGCAATTTCTGAATTTTAAAAAATTAAAACCTAAACCCAATGTAATGATTGTGTAATTTGGTGATCACTTTGTAGTGATTTGGTAATTACTGTCTTCCACTTCTTAAACAAACCCTGCCCTATTCCCAACTCTCAAGAAGGATGAAAAAAAATACACCTGAGACTTGGGGCCATAACTCCCAACCATTCTCTCCTTCCTTACATTGGCAGCTGCCCCAGGGCCTGCAACCCACGTTTTCACAAAAGCTCTCAGCAGCTCTTAAGCCTCAGGTTACACTACTATTAAGTTTCAGAGGTTACTGAACTTTATACCTTGCCTACTTCTGTATCCCTAGCTTATATTTCCTGAGCAAGGTATTGGACCATATAGAAGGCTGAGCACAGAAGAACTGATGCTTTTGAACTATGGTGTTGGAGAAGACTCCTTAGAGTCCCTTGGACTGCAAGGAGATCAAACCAGTCAATTCTAAAGGAAATCAACGCTGAGTATTTATTGGAAGGACTGATGCTGAAGCTGAAACTCCAATACTTTGGCCACCTGATGGGAAGAGCCAACTCATTAGAAAAGACCCTGATGCTGGGAAAGATTGAAAGCAGGAGAAGAAGAGGATGACAGAGGATAAGATGGTTGGACAGTATCACCAACTCAATGGACATGAATTTGAGTAATCTCCAGGAGATGGTGAAGGACAGGGAAGCCTGGCATGCTGCAGTCCATGGGGTTGCAAAGAGTCAGACATGACTGAATGACTGAACAACAACAACGGAGTATTAACAAAATCCCCAAATCAAAGAGGTCCAGGAATAAGCAGGCACAAGGGAGCTGAGTACAGAGTCAGAGTCAGGGGAGAGAAAAGCCCAGTTAAAATGGCTGGGGAAAGCTTTAAAAGGAAAGAAAAACGTTAGGCCCTGGGCCCTGTGGAAGGGAAGGGATGGGGGTGTAGGCAGATCTGGGATTCTGACAGGAAGGCTGGCGAAATCACAGATACTACTCAGGCTCTCAATCCACAGCAGGACCGGGAGCCACATTCATTAGGTCACTGGTCTCAAAATGGAGGGAACCTTCAGTTTCCATCCTTCTTTTAAGGCCCTTGAAAACCACTAATCCTGTGTGGTGGGTCCATGGGGGCATAGAAACAGAACATCTGCAGGGTTCAGGTGACCAAAAGCAAGGCATGTGGCA
>NW_011484862.1:11584-21633 GCF_000754665.1 Bison bison bison | reverse complement strand
TGGCAGCTGTGTGGCCAGCGGGTGAGGCAGGTATCAGATCTCCAGAGGCAGCTTCGTTGTCTGCCGTGTTTTCTAGAAGAGCCAGTGATAACAAGCAAGCATTCGAGCATCAAAGCGAGATGTTGCACAATAGGAAGTGCTCAATGAAAGAGAGGAAGCTGGAGGAAAAAAGCACATCAAGAAAATACATAAAATATCCAAATGATCATTTAAAAACTGGGCTTCGGGTGTCTGAATCCCTGACATAACGCTGGCAGCACCCTTCTCGTGGGTTCCCACTTCCCCAGGCCCTCTCACCTCCACCTGCCTCTGCCCATTTCTGGTAAGAGGGCTATTTAAAAAAGAAAAACCAGAAACCAAAACTAAAAAAATTAAAATGTGACATTAAAATATCATCACGTGGACTTGAAGAAACATTTTCCTGCCCTTGGCACAGCTATGTAAGGGTACACAACACGAATTCTCATGCATCCCTTTGGGGCTAGCTTGCTGCTGTCACTTGAAGACAGTAACCATTTCCTCAAGGGGAAGGTCAACTTTTTGATGATCAATGACTTACTGTCTGAAGCCTCAAAAACTCCCCACTTGGATGCAAAAGGCTTTCACAGTATACATATATATTTTATAGAGAAACACCTACACTTTGTTGTTTGTGAAAGCTATTTTTATAAGACTGACAATTCAAGTAATAAAACGAGTTCTTTCAAACAAATAGGAAAAAAAAAAAAAAAACCTCAAGAAAAATGATGGGAAGCAGTCTCAGCCTGACAGATGAACTCAGGATAGCCTCATATCCACCAAGCAGGCACCAGCAGAGCCACTAAAGGGCTGGTGGCTTCTCAATGGAGAAATTTATACTTTCCCTCTCTCACAACCAGACCATCACTCCAGTCTGGCCATCTACATACAATTGCAAAAGGGCCCTTGGTAATACTGCGGGAAGAGGCTTGACTAGGACATAAATACCAGTGATCAATGTATGTAAGAACATCAGCTTGCCCCAGCACATATGGAAGAATTTATCACCCAAACAGACACAGGCTATACTGTGTGGGGCTATTACCAATGTTCCTATGAACACTCAGCAAAGGAGCATGCCTGTATTAAAAGAAAAGGAGACTTGTAAAAAGACAAAGCCAGAAGCATCCAGAAAGAAAGCTTCTGAGTAGGGCAATGGCAGAATGGGGAGGTAAGGTGGCTCAATTCCTCACCTGAACTGCTCCCTGGTCTTTGGACTGACATCCACAAACATACCAGAAAATTTGCCTTTGTGCTCTACGTAAAGGAGCTGAGAAACATTCAACCTGATGAAAGAAAGTGTACCAGTGCCCAGTACCTTCTGGAGGGGGCATGCATGTGTGTTTCTCTCAGCCAGGGGCAAGAGGTGAGAAGACTGAATTTATTAGTTCACTTGCTTCGTCAGCCATGATGGTGAAAAGGGTCAAAAGGGTTAGAGCCTCCTTAAAGCAGGGCATGCATACTAAGTCACTTCAGTCGGGTCTGACTCTTTGCAACCCCATGGGCTCTAGCCCACAGGGCTCACTTGTCCATGGGATTCTCCAGGCAAGAATACTGGAGTGGGTTGCCATTCCCTCCTCCAGGAGATCTTCCCGACCCAGGGACTGAAGCAGTCTCCTGCATTGCAGGCAGGTTCTTTACTGACTGAGCCACCAGGGAAGCCCGGCACTATGGGGTAGGTGCAACTAATATATTCATGTTCTCATTTTAGAGAAAAGGGAAACAGAGACTCAGTGAAGTTCAGTACCCTGCCTGAGCTCACCCAGTTAGGATGTAACCTAGCTGGGTCTCTGCAGAGCCTGCATGGTCACCAGTTGGTCCAGAATATGTGGGACCCACAAACCTGTGCTTCATCCCCAGGCTAAACAACCACCTCCAATCCTAGTGGGACATCAGACACCCCCCACCCCTCATGTCTCCATAGGGACCATCCTGTCCCCACGTGGAAACCCTAGGATTGCACTCAATGCTGCCATGCTGCCAGGGGCTCCCAAGTGAGCCCAAAGGTCAGACTCCTTGAAGAATTCTGGTGTATTATGGAACCCAATTTGGGTCTGCTCACCCAGGCACAGTAAAGCCAATCTACTAACACAGGGTTGTGCTGAAGGAAAGTGTAGACTTTACGGTAGGCTGACAAAGAGTTTATTGAGCCAGACAAGTAGTTCAAGCAGCTAATGCTCAAAAAGCCTGAACTTCCCAGTGAGTTTCAGGGAGGCATTTTTAAAGACAAGGTGAGGGAGAGGAGTTGCAGGATGTGTGGTCAATTTATGCACAATTGTTTGACTGATTGATGGTGAGATAACAGGTGACATAATTGATGGTGAGATTGATGGTGAGATAATGGTATCAATCCATAAGCTCCAGTATGTCTGGACGCTACAAGCTCATGGTCATCAAACAGTTAACATCTTCCACTTTGGTGGGGGTTGAGCATCTGTAAAACAACTCAGGAAATTTGCACCAGGTACTGTTATCTAGGTACTTCAGAGAGAGGTAAAGCAGAGAGTATGGGGGAGGGGTCCTGCTCAGCTCCAAGTCTCCCAGGGCTCAAGGTTACTTGATCCTGAGATAATTCTTGTCAAGCTCAGTCAAGTCACACACACAATCTACAGTTGGTCGTTGGTAGGCAGGAAACAAATCACGGAGGGGATGGTCGGGTCATCGTGCATAACATGTGGATCTCAGAGCTTAGGTTAAGTAGATCTTCCAGGGTGCATAGCATCTCCCTCCAACAGCACAGACCCAGGGCCTACAGCACAGTGCTCAATGGCCAGGAACCCAATTCTAAGGAAAGTCCTCAGGGCATTGCTGAGAAGGGCTATGCGGAAACTCTGTGCAGCTGATCTCTTCCCGATTCTGGAGAGCCTGCAGCAACGAGGCCGCCACGCTCCTCTTAGTGATAGGCGCCTCTTTCACTTAATGAGAACTCTCTTGTGCTGCCCGCACTCTCCTTTGTTCTTTTTTGTTTTCAACATTTCTTTAGAACACAAGTTCTTATCTCAGGATCCCTGTAACTCTCTCCTGTATAAATAGGACCTCAGTCACAGCGGCACTTGTTATGAATGTCTCCTATCCTTTCAACACCTCTCTGTCCATGACCTCTGTAAATTTATCACATTTGTTTTGAACAGCTTTATATTGTTGTCATTCTCCTTCCTAGCCTTTGTTAAGGCGTGTTAGTTAGCCTCACGCTTGTGTTCTTCCCTGTTGTTCTTATTGGGATTACTCGGTCAGTCTACTGCCCTGACCCCTGGGTCTCCATCGGACACATTAAGCCCATGGCCACCTTTGACCCTTTCACAGTGACAAAAGCATAATTTTTTCCCTTGGTCTGTTCACAATTTGGAGCACAGCTCCTCTTTTCAAAAAGAGCTTTTCAAACCTCCTGTGTATAGGATGAATAAACAAAAGGTCCTACTGTAGAGCACGGGGAACTATACTCAATATCCCGTGATAAATCATAGTGGAAAAGAATATGAAAAAGAATATGTACGTATAACTGAATCACTTTGCTCTATAGCAGAAATTAACAGAATGTTGTAAATCAAGTATACAAAAAAAAAAAAAAAAAAAAAAAAAACCACGCCAAGAATTAACACTCAAAAAAGAAAGACCCTTCTCCAGGCTCAGGCATCTTCCTCTAGTGCAGTGGTTCTCAAACTCCAGGCGGCATCAGACTCACCTGGACGGCCTACTGGACCATGGATTGCCTGGCCCAACTCAAAGAATTTATGATGTTCTGACATAGAGCCCACGAGTTTGCATTTCCAGTAAGTTCCAGGTGATGGCCATGCTGCTGGTACAGAGACCCACTCAGAACCACTGGTTTAAGCAGTACCGTTGTCTCTGGAGCAGAGAAACTTGGTTTGAAGCACATGTGCCTCTTCCCCACTGGGTCACTGTGTCACATAGTCTTTTACCCACTGGCCTCCAGAATCAGGGGCATCACATGTCCTGATGCAGAGGAGACGTCCTTTACCAGGCCCTGTGAGTCAAGAGATGCAGGAAGAGTCTTCTAAGTGGAACCTTATGTGTATGTGGTAAATAACAGCCTGAAGAATAAGACCCAGTTTTTATATGTGGAACTTTGATTACGTCAGTTACAAAGTACAAGTGTGTCATTGCTTTAGTTTTATATCTGGTACTTCTGTGACTACGGCAGTCAAAACCACACACACTTTTTTCACACTCACATACACCCAATTAACCAAAAATAACTGGGGACACACACCTACTCCAAATCAATTCCATACAGGGAACTACTTTTAAAAAGACAAAAAGTTACACTCTCCAAATAAAATTAATGAGTCACAAAACAGTCAGATGCAACAGGTAACTTTAAAACACACACAAACAAGTCACAAACTGTTGAAGGCATCACAAACCACAAGTGTCCTGGCACAAGTCCTAAGTCCATATTAATTCTCCATCATTTAACCAGTGTTTATTAGGCATTTACTGTATTCCAAGCCATCTTCTGCAGCTAAGGATACACTAATTAAAAAAGCAAAATCTCAAAGTCCCAATGTTCTAAAAGCAAATTAGTGGGTCATAAAATGGTAAAGTGAAGTAGAATAGAAAACAGTAGACACCATCAAGGTTCATCGTATGTCATAGGGTCAGTGATGTAATATGTATTTCTTACCGTGGGTCAGGGGCAAAAACATTTGAGAATCTCTGGTCCTTGCCAAGAGTTCCTTCAGCCTCTGCTCCATTACTTCTGGGGAGGAAACCTACTTCATCCAGGCAGGACACCTTCAATTTCAGGGAGCTGAGAAGAGTCACACCCATGTGGGAGGCAAACAGGAGGTCAGTCATCTGTGGGGCAGTCTTCAACACATATCTCCCACACAATATTTTGTATTTTGGAGTATGTCCCCCATTAAGTTGATTTGGGGAGTGTCCCCAGTGTTTTGGTTAATCTTGTACCTATTTTGGGCTGTCATCATCACACAAATACCAGGTATAAAACTAATGCAATGACACATCAGTGCTCTGTAACCTCACGTCATTAAGATTTCTCATGGAAACAACAGGTCTTGTTTTTCAGCCACTGTTCACTATAAGTAAAATGCTGCACTTTTCTCCTTTTTCTCCTGGGGCCGCTCAAGACAGGGTCAGGGAAAGGCCTCCTTGGTTTCCATCCATAGAGCATGTCCTGTCTCAAGCTCCATGGAGCTCCTGCACTGTGTCTGAGTGAAGGCGAGACCATCCTTAACCAGCAGGACAAGGATTATGAGCCCAACCTGCCCTGAGCTGACTGGGTTATCTCCTCATTCATTTGGCAAGACTCCAATCCCATAAGACAGAGCAGTACCCCCTCAGGTCTGGCTCAGGACAGTCCACGGCCTGAGCACCACTGTCCTCTGGGAGGCAAAGTGGCTTCTAGGATACCCCAGGGGAGAGGGCAGTGGCAACTTTTTGTTCAACTGACCCTGATAAGAGCTCCAGTGATGTGGAGATGGTGAAAGTGGAGACTTGAATGGACACATTTCAGAAGGGGATGGAGCAGAGTGGGCCTGGGCCCATGCCCTGGATCCAGGGGTCCTGCCCACCTGCTCTGAAGCAGTCCCTTCTTTCTCATCTCTATCTGCCACAGACTCACTGGAATCAGATTCAGTTCTGAGTTCAAAGATTCTCAAGGCAGCAAGGGGACCAAGAGGCTGTCTAATCCATCTCCTCGTCCAGTGCAGAAGACACTTTAATACTTGGTTGGCCAAAAAGTTCATCTGAGTTTTTGTACTATCTTATGGAAAAATCTGAATGAACTTTTTGGCTAACCCAATAGAATCCCTAACTGGTCATTATCTGATGGTTAAACACTTCCGGTGGTGGGTAGCTTATTACCAAGAGGGCACAAGTTCAAGGAATGTTAGAGCCACCACACATACAAAAAGAAAAAAACAGGAGAATTTCAAGTCAAACTGTGTGTACTGTCAGCCCACTGTAATGTGAGAAATGCCTTCCTGAAGACTTCCTCACTCTAAAAGTCATCATTTGTTTCCACGTCCTGTTCCTAGCACAGAAATGTAATTCGCTGTTCCATATAGTTGCTTCAAATAGCTGCAGAGCCACAGGGACTGGTGGTCACCTCATTTCAAGACCAGATAAATACTAAAATTTATTCAAGAGGAGGCTGTTTAAATCACCAGTGAATGTGCAGTTCTGCCTCAGGCCACTAGGTGTCACTGACATCAAGCGTGACAGATACTACTTGCGCCTTAGGCTGAGAATCAGATTTCTTTTATTTTTTTATTTATTTACTTATTTATTTTATTTTTTACTTACTATTATTATTTTACTTTACAATATTGTATTGGTTTTGCCATACATCAACATGCATCCGCCACGGGTGTACACGTGTTCCCCATCCTGAACCCCCCCTCCCACCTCCCTCTCCATACCATCCCTCTGGGTCATCCCAGTGCACCAGCCCCAAGCTTCCTGTATCCTGCATCGACCCGGGACTGGCAATTCGTTTCTTATATGATATTATACATGTTTTAATGCCATTCTCCCAAATCATCCCCCCCTCCCTCTCCCACAGAATCCACAGAAACTGTGTCTCTTTTGCTGTCTTGCATACAGGGTTGTCATTACCATCTTTCTAAATTCCATATATATGCGTTAGTATACTGTATTGGTGTTTTTCTTTCTGGCTTACTTCACTCTGTATAATAGGCTCCAGTTTCATCCACCTCATTAGAACTGATTCAAATGTGTTCTTTTTAATGGCTGAGTAATACTCCATTGTGTATATGAACCACAGCTTTCTTATCCATTCATCTGCTGATGGACAGCTAGGTTGCTTCCACGTCCTGGCTATTATAAACAGCGCTGCGATGAACATTGGGGTACACATGTCTCTTTCAATTCTGGTTTCCTCGGTGTGTATGCCCAGCAGTGGGATTGCTGGGTCGTATGGCAGTTCTATTTCTTTTTAAAAGTCACCATGCACACTTTGACGGAGAAGGCAATGGCAACCCATTCCAGTACTCTTGCCTGGAAAATTCCATGGGCGGAGGAGCCTGGTAGGCTGCAGTCTATGGGGTCTCGAAGAGTCAGACACGACTAAGAGACTTCACTTTCACTTTTCACTTTCATGCATTGGAGAAGGAAATGGCAACCCACTCCATTGTTCTTGCCTGGAGAATCCCAGGGATGGGGGAGCCTGGTGGGCTGCCGTCTATGGGGTCACACGGAGTCAGACACAACTGAAGCGACTTAGCAGCAGCAGCATGCACACTCTGAACTGCAATTTTCACAAACTTATTTCATTACTACATTACTCAAAGGTATACAAATAAAAAATCTATACACCATATGGCTATTTCATAAAAATAAAAATTTTAAGTATAAAATAGAAATGGAGCAATATAATTAATATAAGTTTAATGTGGTGGATAGTGTCATTCTGTCAGAACTAAGTTGGCAATTTCTAATTTAATTGGATGAATGTGTATTCACACTTTTGGGGGGTCTACTGGCTATGGACTTGAGTCTACAAATACGATAAAGTGAAGTCGCTCAGTCGTGTCCAATTCTTTGTGACCCCATGGACTGTAGCCTGCCAGGCTCCTCCGTCCATGGGATTCTCTAGGCAAGAATACTGGAGTGGGTTGTCATTTCCTTCTCCACGGGATCTTTGCCACCCAGGGATCCAAGCCAGGTCTCGCGCATTGCAGGCAAACCTTTTACCATCTGAGCCACCAGGGAAACTAACACTTTAGGGAACAAACATGATGGATCATCATTAAAATCACTTTTAAAATGCTTATATAAAAATGTACTCATTTTAAACTATCAACCCATTCTTTGATGAGCCAATAATTTGAAGAAAGCAATCTCATTAACTGAATGTACTCATATCCCATTCTACACAGTCTCTTGCAGTTTTAATTCATTATAATGCTAATTATTTTTGAAATATCCTCCTAAAAGAGTTATAAACTGTTACAATTACTATTAACATTTTCTTTGTGCTTCTCAGCCAATGAGAGCTGGTCAGACCCTGAGCAGCAAAAACTACCAGATCCCCTCCGTCCTTCCTAACAGCCCCACGAGGTGCAGATGCATAGCTGCCTCACCCCTGCTCTGGAGGTCCTCCTAGCCCCAAGGCCCCACCACAGCTGCCTCCACCAGCTTTTGCTTCAAACACTACTGGCTCCAGAGCTACGAGCCTCTGCAGCTGGTCTCATCTGTGAGGCCAAGTATCTGGGTTCTTCTCCTAGCTTGACTCAGCTCGGCTCAACAGCCTTAGTTCTGGGTCTTCAGAGGCAGGGTCTGAAAGGGGACTGGGCAGAACTGCATTCAATGCTGCGGAATCAAGTGAAAAGCTAGGAATCCATGAGAGGGGTCCACTCACTCCCAGTTTCTGAAAATTAAAGGATAAGGAGAGTAGCCCCATCAGCTCACCTGAGCTATTAGCTCTTTCCTGTGGTGCTACTGTACACAATCAGACATGTGAGGACATGTCTAAACATTTGTTGAAAAAAGTTTCCCAACTTCCATTGTAGCTTCAACATTCTTGCCGAACTTTTGCATTGGGGATTCTCTGCACCAACACAGATGAACTTCTCAAGTGTGGGAAACTGCTTAATTCCAAGTGAACCCAAATATCAGTCCTGCAAAAGACAAAATAGCCTGCTCTATCTGGTACAGGGAAAAAAAAAAACCAACAACAACATTGTAACTTCTGCAAATCTCTTCAATCTCACCCAAGGATTTCTCCCAAAGGGGGTTTTCAGGGAGCGGTGTTTGCCAGCATGCTGTTTTCTCCAAGCTTGGCTCCTAGAGATGACGATATTAGCAACGATGGCTCCCAGAGTGGCTGGGTCATGTGGAAATGGAAAGACACACACACACAAAACTCAAAGGGGCACTCCTCTCACCAGGAAATAGAACCAGCTTATAAACCCAGGTGGCACTGGTGGTAAAGAACCTTCCTGCCAAAACAGGAGATGTAAGAGACATGTTCGACCCCATGTGTTTGACCCCAGGGTCAGGAAGATCCCCTGGAGGAGGGCATGGCAGCCCACTCCAGTATTCTTGCCTGGAGAATCCCATGGACAGAGGAGCTTGGAGGGCTACAGTCCATAGGGTCACAAAGAGTCAGACACAGCTGAAGTGACTTAGCACATAAAAGCCAAGGGTACTGGCCTGAAATGCAAGTGTTTCTAGCAAATTCAGAGAAAAGCCACAGAGGCTTAGCTCTCAGAATGGTTCCCATGTCTAACCCCACCTGTTTCAGCAACTGAGTAGCTACGCAGACAACACCACCTGGCCCTAACATTTAGGTTCTAAGGGGGAGATCCAAACAGAAAGGGGGCACGGCCCTACTCATAATAAATGGAGGCAAATACCAGACCCAAATGTCCCCACTCCAACCCAGGAGGTAAAAACCTGAATGGATCTAAAACACCGTTGCATAAAAATTAATATTTTTCTCTATGAAACACAAGAAAATCTTGTATGTTTAAAATAGGTGACTTTTACTGTATGTAAATTCAGTTCAGTTCAGTCGCTCTGTCGTGTCTGACTCTTTGCAACCCCATGAACCACAGCATGCCAGGCCTACCTGTCCATCACCAACTCCCAGAGTCCACCCAAACCCATGTCCATCGAGTAGGTGATGCCATCCAACCATCTCATCCTCTGTCGTCCCCTTCTCCTTCTGCCCTCAATCTTTCCCAGCATCAGGATCTTTTCAAATGAGTCAGCTCTTCGCATCAGGTGGCCAAAGTATTGGAGTTTCAGCTTCAACATCAGTCCTTCCAATGAACACCCAGGACTGATCTCCTTTAGGATGGACTGGTTGAATCTCCTTGCAGTCCAAGGGACTCTCAAGAGTCTTCTCCAACACCACAGTTCAAAAGCATCAATTCTTCGGCACTCAGCTTTCTTTATAGTCCAACTCTCACATCCAGAGATGACCGATGGAAAAACCATAGTCTTTACTAGATGGGCCTTTGTTGGAAAAGTAATGTCTCTGCTTTTTAATATGCTGTCTAGGTTGGTCATAACTTTCCTCT
>NW_011484862.1:8437-11484 GCF_000754665.1 Bison bison bison | reverse complement strand
CAGGACTATAACCTACCAGGCTCCTCTGTTCATGGGATTTTCCAGGCAATAGTCCTGGAGTGGATTGCCATTTCCTTCTCCAGGGGATCTTCCCAACCCAGGGGTCAAACCCAGGTCTACCCCATTGTAGACAGATGCTTTACCATCTGAGCCACCAGGGAAGTCCAATAAGGGTCTTTTAATTTCATGGCTGCAATCACCACCTGTAGTGATTTTGGAGCCCAGAAAAATAAAGTCAGCCACTGTTTCCACTGTTTTCCCATCTATTTGCCATGAAGTGATGGGACCGGATGCCATAATCTTAGTTTTCTGAATGTTGAGCTTTAATCCAACTTTTTCACTCTCCTCTTCCACTTTCATTTAGAGGCTTTTTAGTTCCTCTTCACTTTCTGCCATAAGGGTGGTGTCATCTGCATATCTGAGGTTTTTGATATTTCTCCTGGTAATCTTAATTCTAGCTTGTGCTTCCTCCAGCCCAGCATTTCTCATGATGTATTCTGCATATAAATTAAATAAGCAGAGTGACAATATACAGCCTTGATGTACTCCTTTTCCTATTTGGAACCAGTCTGTTGTTCCATGTCCAGTTCTAACTGTTGCTTCTTGACCTGCATATAGGTTTCTCAAGAGGCAGGTCAGGTCTCAATAAAGACTGGGTCAGTCCTGAAAAATGAACCTTGCTCCCTCTTACCCCTAAGCCTCCATTTTCTTCCAAATCCCAGCTTCATCCTACTAGATCTGGTCACTGGCATCCTTTACTTTGCCTCTGAAGCATGTGTTATTTGTAATTAAGGATGGGTGTGTGTCTTTCTTTACCATGAGGTTCTCCCTTCAGGTGTATGCTCCATGAATGATTCCTTGTTCATCACTGATGAGCCCAGGACACTACCTCTCACTCTGTCCTTATTTGGTGAAAAGAAGAGGACTCTGAATAAGTACTTGTCTGGCATTTGGGTCAGTTCCCAGTACAGTCTGTATTTGTCCTTGAGACTCAGGGCTTCTAAGCCTTTTTTTGGGAATTCAACAAATTCGGTTTGCCTTTAAAGGATGTATTTATTCATTCACACATTTACTCAAATGTATACAATGAGGTAGCCACTACCACAATCAATAAAGCTGTTTCAATCACTTCAAAACTTCCTGTATCCCTTTGTGACCAATCCCCTTCCTCTGGATCCCGTTTGATCCAGGCCACGCTAATCTACTTTCTGACACTCTAATTTTGTCCTTCCTTAGAGTTTATGTGAATGGAATCTTACCGTGTGTAGTCTTTTGTGTCTGACTTCTTTCATTTGGCATAAGGCACTGGAGAGTCCACCATGTTTTTGTGTGTATTGGTTGTTCATTTCTCATTTCTTTTTGTTGCTGTGTATTATTCCACTGTATGAATGTACCACAGTGTGATTATCAGTTTACCAGTTGGTAGACACGTGGGTTGCTTCCAGAGTTTGACTGTTAGCAATAAAGACACTATGGCTTCCCTGGTGGGTCAGAGGGTAAAGCACCTGCCTGCAATGGAGGAGACCCAGATTCAATCCCTAGGTCTGGAAGATTGCCTGGAGGAGGAAATGGCAACCCACTCCAGTATTCTTGATTGGGAAATTCCATGGGCAGAGGAGCCTAGCGGGCTGCAGTCCATGGGGTCACAAAGAGTCAGACATGACTGAGCAGCTAACACAACTAACACAATAAAGACACTAAGAAGATGCCTGTCTTTGTGTAGACGTGTTTTCTCAAAACTAGGACTAGGATGAGGCAAGGAAGACATGTAAGGTACAAAATTTAAGGAGATACCAACTCTCAGGTCACCCAAGTCAACCCTGGGAATTAAATTTTGCTTTCTGGGTACCTGTATTGTGTTACCTAATCTCATCCTTGCTTTTCATTTTTTTAGGACTGTTGAGTCCATATATGAGTAGAACAGTGAGTTATATGATAAGTGTACATTTAAAATGATAAGAAATTGCCAAATTCCCAGAGTGGATGGGCCATCTTCAGTACCTCCAGCAATGCATGAAAATTCTAGTTGCTCCAAATCCTCTCCAACAATTGGCATTTTTGGTCTTCTTGTATTAGCCATGATAGGGTTGTGTAATGTGTGATTTTAATTTGCATTTCTCTAATAATTAATGATGTAAGTACTTTTTCCACCTTTCATGTGCTTCTTTGCAATTTGCCCTTCAGTGAAGTGTCTTTCAAATTATTCATTCATTTTCAGAAGTTGTTCATCACTGGCTTCCTTACTTGTCAGTAATCTCTCATTTTTGTGAGTTGTTCTGCCAGATTTGGACTCTGTTCTTCAAGCCTATCTGGCTTCAGCTTTTTACCAACAAGCTGTACAACAATGGGGTATGAATTCAGTTTTTTTAAAAAAGATTCACAGGTCTGATTTTTTTTTTTGTATCTTTATCTGTCAGTAACAGATTTTTCTCTGCTATATCCCTACTTTTATATGGTCTCCCTCTTATATGTCTAGCTTCCACCCAGGGATTTAGACAATTTACTTTGTAACTTGGATCTCATGCCTTTTAGATTGTCATGCTTTCAGATTTTTTCCCCTTTAAACTTCCAGGTGCTGACAGCCCTGAACTCTGATCTGTGTACCTTTAGCTGGAAGGACTGTGGTTTCTCAGTGTTTTGTTCCATAACCATAACTGGGCAATGGGGCTGGGGGGTTGTGTGGCAGTGCCCGTGGGGGCACTTCTCCCCACTCTGATGACAAGTTGAAATTACAATAAAGTAATCCAACCAGTCCATTCTGAAGGAGATCAGCCCTGGGTGTTCTTTGGAAGGAATGATGCTAAAGCTGAAACTCCAGTACTTTGGCCACCTCATGCGAAGAGTTGACTCATTGGAAAAGACTCTGATGCTGGGAGAGATTGGGGGCAGGAGGAAAAGGGGACAACAGAGGATAAGATGGCTGGATGGCATCACCGACTCGATGGACGTGAGTTTGAGTGAACTCTGGGAGTTGGTGGTGGACAGGGAGGCCTGGCGTGCTGCGATTCATGGGGTCGCAAAGAGTCAGACACGACTGAGCGACTGAT
>NW_011484862.1:5783-6479 GCF_000754665.1 Bison bison bison | reverse complement strand
GTGTGTGGTGGAGGTAGGGGTGGGGGCAGGCGGGACCACCACGTTCCAGCCCATGGGAGAAAGTAGGTCTTGCCAGCTGTCTCCTCCCCACCTCAGCCCATCAGGATCAGATCCCCTCCTCCTAGGCCTGACAGGCAAACCCGGCACCCGCCTCTCAGTGTCTCCTGGCTGCCCACTTCCACTGTGCCCTCAGCCCTCACCCTCTCCCCTGAGCAGGATAACAGTGATACAGCCTGATACCCAGAAATGAAAGGTGAAGGAGGTCCCCTCTCCCTCCCTCCTGGGCTTCTGGCCCTGCTCCTCGGTCTCCCCAGCTCCTCTCTCGCCCAGTCCTCTGTCCTTGGCAGGCCCCAGCCCCAGACCTGCCCCCAGTGCTCTCAACTCTCCCCCTGCCTGGCACTCCCTCTGCTGTGGGAGGGCCCAGCAGCTCCCTGCCCTGGCCTGGCCGCTGGGAGTCCCTGTGGGGCAGGGGAAGCTGGCTTCTGGGATTTCCCCAGCCTCTGGCCAGCAGGAAGTTTGCCCTTGGAGAGGGGAACCTTGCTCCATTCAGCCAGACCAAAGTTCAGGGGAGGCGCCTGGGGACTCCCGCTGATCTCTATCTACTCTTCAGGTTCAGGGTTCAGGCCTCAGAGGCCCAGAAAGCAACCCCAGGTCAGGGTGGGGACCAGACGGAGGCACTGGAGGGCGGTGGGGGAG
>NW_011484862.1:4994-5683 GCF_000754665.1 Bison bison bison | reverse complement strand
TGAAGAGTCGGACACGACTGAGAAACTTCACTTTCACTTTCATGCATTGGAGAAGGAAATGGCAACCCACTCCAGTGTTCTTGCCTGGAGAATCCCAGGGGTGGTGGAGCCTGGTGGGCTGCCACCTCTGGGGTCGCACAGAGTCGGACACAACTGAATCAACTTAGCAGCAGCAGCAGGAACACCACGGTGATGCCCTTGAGGGCAAGGTCACTGCCTTACTCATCTTTTGTGACCTGGGTTGGAGCCCTGAAAAAGGCAGGGCTGGATGTGAGCCTGTATCTGTGCTGTTGGAGGAAGGAATGAAGATGACTCCAGGTTTCCAGCCTCAGTGAGTGGGAGAAGGGTAGACCAGTTGGTGCAGAGGCTGATGGCCTGGATTTGAGAAGAAAGTGGAGAAAGGAGACATGTAAGGTTAGGTTTGGGCAGGTTGTGATGGAGAGACAGGGAATCTTTCATTAGGATCTGGAGCTGTAAAAATCCATTGGTGGCTCCCCCATCCCCTCTCCACATGGACTGGCTTGTGACCTGAGGTCAAGGTCCCTTCCCTGGACTTGTTACTAATGGAAGACCTGAGGCACACCCAGGAAACCACAGTGTTTAGAACACTTATGCAGCCACCTAACAGAGCCCAGAAAAGGGTTTCTGGCCATTGTGGAGGGGATGAGGAGCCCTGGAATGCAGGGATG
>NW_011484862.1:640-1457 GCF_000754665.1 Bison bison bison | reverse complement strand
TCTCACCCTCTGTCATCCCCTTCTCCTCCTGCCTTCAATCTTTTCCAGCATCAGGGTCTTTTCAAATGAATCAGCTCTTCACATCAGGTGGCCAAAATATTGGAGTTTCAGCTTCAACATCAGTTCTCCCAATGAATATTCAGGACTGATTTCCTTTAGAATGGACTGGATAGATCTTGCAATCCTAGCCTTTTCCGACACCACAGTTCAAAAGCATCAATTCTTCGGCGCTCAGCTTTCTTTATAGTCCAACTCTCACATCAATAAATGACTACTGGAAAAATCATCGCCTTGACTAAATGGACCTTTGTTGGCAAAGTAACGTCTCTGCTTTTGAATATGCTGTCTAGGTTGGTCATAACTTTTCTTCCAAGGGGTAAGCATCTTTTAATTTCATGGTTGCAGTCACCATCTGCAGTGATTTTAGAGCCCCAAAAAATAAAGTATGTCACTGTTTCCACTGTTTCTCCATTTATTTGCCATGAAGTTATGGGACCAGATGCCATGATCTTAGTTTTCTGAATGTAGAGCTTTAAGCTAACTTTTTCACTCTTCTCTTTCACTTTCATTGAGAGGCTCTTTAGTTCTTCACTTTTTGCCATAAGGGTGGTGTCATCTGCATATCCGAGGTTATTGATGTATCTCCCAGCAATCTTAATTCCAGCTTGTGCTTCATCCAGCCCAGCATTTCTCATGATACTCTGTATATAAGTTAAATAAGCACAGTGACAATATACAGCCTTGATGCACTCTTTTTCCTATTTGGAACCAGTCTGTTGTTCCATGTCCAGTTCTAACTGTTGTTTCCTGACCTGCA
>NW_011484862.1:0-540 GCF_000754665.1 Bison bison bison | reverse complement strand
TTTGCTGGCTATTGAGTGCAGCACTTTCACAGCATCATCTTCAGGATTTGAAATAGCTCAACTGGAATTCCATCACCTCCACCAGCTTTGTTCATAGTGATGCTTTCTAAGGCCCACTTGACTTCACATGCCAGGATGTCTGGCTCTAGGTGAGTGATCACACCATCGTGATTATCTGAGTCATGAAGATCTTTTTTGTACAGTTCTTCTGTGTATTCTTGCCACCTCTTCTTAGTATCTTCTGCTTCTGTTAGGTCCATACCATTTCTGTCCTTTATTGATTCCCTCTTTGCCTGAAATGTTCCTTTGGTATCTCTAATTTTCTTTAAGAGATCTCTAATCTTTCCCATTCTATTGTTTTCTTTGCACTATTTCTTTGCACTGATCACTGTGGAAGGCTTTCTTATCTCTTCTTGCTATTCTTTGGAACTCTGCATTCAAATGGCTATATCTTTCCTTTTCTCCTTTGCTTTTGGTTTCTCTTCTTTTCACAGCTATTTGTAAGGCCTCTCCAGACAGCCATTTTGCTTTTTTGCATTT
>NW_011484861.1:16055-17341 GCF_000754665.1 Bison bison bison | reverse complement strand
GCCTCAGGCAATGGTATCTCACACAATTTGCTTAATTTTGTTTTGTTTCTTTAATATTTTTTTGTATTTGTAAAATTGAGATTAATGATTCTTGGCCTTGGTATCATTAGAATATATGGCAAATAGAGAAATATAGAATATATGGCAAATGAGAAAAGGTGTTGTATTCTTTAAAAGTATTCAGAGGTGTTGTTTTGAATGTGCCCTTGACACGGAATCACTGTTTTAATCGTCTGAGATACCCATCCCTATGCAGCACCCTCCCTTCTGATACTTCTTTAATAGCATTTTCACTTTTCTCTTTCGGTCTTCATAATATTGAAAGTTATGAGGCCCAGACTTGCTCTCTCTCTTTGCTGTGGATATGTGGTAAACATCCCTGTGTGTTTACTCTGTCAATTATCTTGTATTATTTTTTTAACTTCTATCATAGGGCAAATTTACCCCATGGTTTGCAAAATATCCAACCCCCATGACCTTCTGACTTTATGCTTGTTTCAGACATCGTATAAATAAAATCCAGTTGATTAAAGGACCCAACAGAATTCTACTGACTTTGGAGGATGTGACATTTATCAATCCCCACTTTGGCAGTAAGGTAAGGAACATCCCTTTCTCTTACTGTGTGGCCCCTGGTGGTATCCATAAGCCACAGGTGACTTTCAGGCACTTTGCATGTGGCTAGCTGAATTGAAATGTGCTGTAAGAGTAAAATACATGTTGGATTTAGAGGATAGTACAGAAACATGTAAAGTATTTAATTCTAATATTTAAAAATATTAATGACATGTCAAAATGATAATACTTTGGATATATTGGGTTAAATAAAGCATATTACTATATTACTTGGAAGGAAAGCTATAACAAACCTGAACAGAGTGTTAAAAAGCAGAGAATCACTTTGCCGACAAAGGTCCAAAAAGTCAAAGCTATGGTTTTTCCAGTAATGTACAGATGTGAGAGTTGGACCATAAAGAAGGCTGAGTACAAAAGAACTGATGCTTTCAAATTGTGGTGCTGGAGAAGGCTCTTGAGAGTCCCTTAGACTGTAAAGAGATCAAAACAGTTAATCTAGAGGAAATCAACCCTGAATACTCATTGGAAGGACTATTGCTAAAGCTTAAGCTGCAATACTTTGACCACCTGATGCAAAGAGCCAACTCATTGGAAAAGACCCTGATGCTGGGAAAGATTGAGAGAAGGAGGAGAAGGGGGTGACAGAGGACGAGATGGTTGGATGGCATCACCAACTCAATGGATGTGAGTTTGAGCAAACTCTGGGAGAT
>NW_011484861.1:10651-14173 GCF_000754665.1 Bison bison bison | reverse complement strand
TACCTGCCTGGCTCCGATAGGCATCCTAGGCAGAGAAAACAGCATAAAAAAGAGTTTGTGAAAGAGAATGTGTAGGAAAGAGTTTTGTTGAATTTAGCTAGTAGTGGGAGAGTGTGCCTCTTTGTAGGGCTTCCCAAGTGGTGCTAGTGGTAAAGAACCCACCTGCCAAAGCAGGAGACCTAAGAGACACAAGTTTGATCCCTGGATTGGGAAGGAGGGCATGACAACCCACTCTAGTATTCTTGCCTGGAGAATCTGATGGACAGAGGATCCTGGCAGGCTACAGTCCATGGGGTCACAAAGAGTCAGTCACTGAAGTGACTTAGCACATAAGCACGCACGTGCCTCTTTGTGCCCAGTCTGTGTGGTTGAAATAAAGACAGTAGTCTTTGCAAATTCTAGTATGGTGGTGGCATGGTGTCCGGAGAGGATGCACACACCTCACATTGCCCCCATGTGCTATTTTTGCTACACCAGCATACAAGATCTGAGAAATAATTATCTCTGACAGAACTGATCATTTGCTTAAATGCGACACTAAAAAGCATGCTTTAACTAGTTGTCTGGGTGAGAATGGATTTACAGGATAATACCTTGTGCATCTGGAATCAAATGAAATGTTCAGCTGTTTGCTTTAAGTCTCAATTACAATCCTAACCATTACGTGTGTAAATCACCGGATCCTTTTGTAAGGTTGACATCATGTTCCTGGAAATGTATTGCTGAATGCTAAAGTGATCACAGTGGCTGAAAGGTACATTCTATTCTTATGCCATCAAAGCATATTGATGTTAGTTTCTAATTTTGAAGCCACTAAAGGACCCTGGAACACATGTGGTGTAACTTGTCTAGATTTGTCATATTCAATATAGCTTGTAGGAAATTTCCTACCTCAATTACAAAGGGTAGATACTGAAGTACAAGCTCTAAACCAAGCCAACTAGATAACCTAGTACTAAGAGAACAAGGATTCAATTCTGTGACAAAGTATTTTATCCTGAAATGGGTGGTCAATAATAAGAGCAGATGGCTAGTAGTCATTGTCCAAATGAAGCAATATATAGTAAAGTTTTGGTCATAGGAAATAAACTTATTTTAAAAATCCGTACTTGTTTATTGGTCAGTCAGTTCAGTTGCTCAGTCATGTCAGACTCTTTGTGACCCCATGGACTGCAGTACTCCAGGCTTCCCTGCCCTTCACCAACTCCCATGAGCTTGCTCAAACTTGCATCCATTGAGTCAGTGATGTTATCCAAGCATCTCATTCTCTGTCATCCCCTTCTCTTCCTGCCTTCAATTTTTCCCAGCATCAAAGTCTTTTCCAATGAGTCAGTTCTTCACATCAGGTGGCCAAAGTATTGGAGCTTCAGCTTCAGCATCAGTCCTTCCAATGAATATTCAGGACTGATTTCCCTTAGGATTGACTGGTTTGATCTCCTTGCAGTCCAAGGAATTCTAAAGAGTCTTCTCCAACACCACAGTTCAAAAGCATCAATTCTTCGGCTCTCAGCTTTCTTATGGTCCAACTCTAACATCTGTACATGGTTATTAGAAAAATTGCAGCTTAGATTAGATAGACCTTTGTCAGTAAAGTAATAGCTCTGCTTTTTAATACGCTGTCTAGGTTTGTCATAGCTTTTCTTCAAAGGAGCAAGCATCTTTTAATTTCATGGCTGCAGTCACTATCTGCAGTGATTTTGGAGCCCCCCCAAAATAAAGTCTGTCACTGTTTCTTTGTTTCCCCATCTATTTACCATGAAGTGATGGGACCGGATCCCATGATCTTTGTTTTTAGAATGTTGAGTTTTAAGCCAGCTTTTCCACTCTCCTCTTTCATTTTCATCAAGAGACTCTTTAATTCCTCTTTGCTTTCTGCCAAAAGGGTGTGTCATCTGCATATCTGAGGTTGTTGATATTTCTCCCGGCAATCTTGATTCCAGCTTGTACTTCATCCAGCCTGGCCTTTCACATGAACTCTACATATAAGTTAAGTAAGCAGGGTGACAATATACAGCCTTGACATACTCCTTTCCCAACTTGGAACCAGTCTATTGTTCCATGTTCATTTGACATTTGAAATGTCAAAATGACAATTCATGTCAATTGCCTAGACATTTTGGGCCTAAAGTATCAAAACAATAAACAATTTTGAACTGAATTATCCTTTCCTTTGTATAGGCCTTGCGATGGTCCAGTAAATATAAAACCTCCTTCAACTATGCCTTCTTTCTTTCCTGTGCATGCATTTATGCTCAGTCATGTCCAACCTTTTGCAACACCATGGACTATAGCCTGACAGGCTCCTCTGTCCATGGGATTTCCCAAGCAAGGGTACTGAAGTGGGTTGCCATTTCCTCTTCCAGGGGATCTTCCTGATCCAGGGATCAAACTTTCATCTCCTGGGTCTCCTGCATTGCAGGTGGATTCTTTACCATTGAGTCCCCTGGAAGCCCATTCTCTCTTTCCTGCTAAGACACAAAACATGTTTGGCTTTCATACTAGTCCCCAGAAAACCACCATAAATAGCAGAATAGTGCTACCTCCAGATGAACAAAGTACCTAAGGTTTTAAAATCTTGTTCATGATAATAGATCTTTTCTTTCACTTGTGCATAAATTTTGACATAATGAGAGTTAAAACAATAATCATCACTTTTCACCATAGGCTTAATAAAAATGAATAGCAACAGAAATAGATAGTCTCAGAGGGAGTGTTCTTCTTCTTCTTGACTATATTGGTCCAGGTAGAAAGGGATGGTGTTACCATAGGAGAACATAGCTCTTAACCTCCACATCCTTTTTGGCACTTGGCTTGAATCAGGGGTTCTGATGGGAAAAGATGGGGAAGCATACATTTTCCTTAAATGTTGTGTAGTCACAAACTTGCAGCTGGCTGGGTCTAATTGGTCAAAGCCAAGTCAAGAATTCCATCCAAATGGAATGTCTGAAAGTATAAACTCTTGGTGAATATAAAATCAATTCAGTCTAGAAATATTGGCAGGTCAGGAGAAGTCAGGTCAGGAAAGGAAATTTTTAGAAGAAAGTGAAGCTGAAGTCCAAATGTATGTGGATTTTGGCAGATTCTCTTGCTTTCTCCTTTGGCCTTTGTGAAGAGGTCTATAACTCAATATACTAATCTAAGTGCTCCTGCTGAGATAGGCAAACAAAGACTGAAAGAGAAGTAGATTCTTCTCTGGCCTTGCTCTCTTGAGGAGGGTTCAGGTTGATGCAAGGGTTATGTGAAGAGTCAAGTTTTCCATCTTGTCTGAATCTTGAGCTGTTGGGATATCAACACATTAAGGGCTGGGTGTAGTTTACCATTGCCTTGGAGCTTTGTGATAGTCTTGTCTTGGTAGGATGAACTGAGCTTGGGGCTAAATCAACTGGTAATTTTTAGTTTATCAAAGACTATTAAGGGCAGAGTATGTGACAGTACTTAAGATTAATTTTTATTGGCAAACAAGAGTGAAACAAAGCATGATGTGGTAGAAAGAACACACAGGACCAGAAATATAACATCCAC
>NW_011484861.1:5849-9864 GCF_000754665.1 Bison bison bison | reverse complement strand
CACTAGCACCACCTGGACTTACAAAGCATCAGACTTATAAATCATGGGCAGATGATCTACTCTCTACCATCTTATTGCTTTCTGAGATGCCTTGTGTCATGAAGCTTGCCTGCATAGAAAAAGGATGTCATTCAAGATGGTATGGGCTTCCCAGGTGGTTCAGTGGTAAAGAATCTGCCTGCCAATGCAGGAGATGTGGGTTTGATCCCTGGGTTGGTAAGATCCCCTGGAGAAGGAAATGGCAACCCACTCCAGTATTTTTGCCTGGAAAATTCCATGGACAGAGGAACCTGGCAGCCTACAGTCCATGAGGTCACAAAGAGCTGGACACGACTGAGTGACTGAGCATGCATGCAAGATGGTGTAACATAAAGAGCTAGGCCTAACAGCCAGAAGGTGGGATTCTGTCCTAGTTCTGTGCCTGATTTTTTCAAAATATTAGATTTTCATCTTTTTCTCATTTTTGTCTGTAAATGAGGGTGCCACACTGAATTATGACTGGTGTTCTTTCTTATCCCCCTGAATCACTCTAACTTCTCTAGGAGATGAAAATATCTGCAAAGCTTTGCCTTTCTTTTATGGCATATGGAGGTGAAGCAAGAACCAATTCTAGCATAAAAAAATGATGGCAATAGGAAAAATTAATAAATGTCATGTTTATAGAGCTCAACTCAAAGAGTTACTTTCTTAGGAATAAAAAAAGAAAAAAATACCAGATAAACATAGTACCTATATCATAGCTGTGTGCTCCGTCCTTAATCGTGTTAATTTTGTTCATAAACTTTCTTTCCTAATCCTTTCACAGAGAGGAAGTCATGCCAGTGTAAGTTTCCAGATCACGTCGGAGGTCCAGAGTGGAAGGTCCCCAAGACTCTCCTTTTCTTCAGGGAGTCTAACTCCAGCTACCTGTGAAAACTCCAACATAGCGATTTATGAGGTAGGATATCCAACAGCTATCTAATCTGCTGCTTTCTTGGGTTTTAAAATGAGGGAGTGACTTAGAACTTGCTTAGTCTCTGTGAAAAAATGTTGAGGCTTTGGTAAGTCTTTCCTTTTGGTAAGTTTTTTGTCCATTATCCCCTTACAGACTCATTCAGCTGACCAAGATTTTCTTTGGCAACTAATCTACTTAATTTACAGCTTCACTGATCTTTCCACACTGTTTATTTACTAGGAATGTGGAAAAAAGTCTGTGAGACTCAGACTTAACACTTAACCATGTCACTCATTCCAGAAGACATAGGTATAATAATAGAAGAAATGATTTCCTGAATGAACTGTTTGTGATGTGATGTCTAGAGATATGCTTTATATAGAGTAAGGGTTGGGACAAGCTCGTCTCTTCATATTCTGGTTCTTCTTCCTATACCTGTTATCCTCTGATATTATGGAAATCTTTTAAAAATTATTCATTTCTTTTCTTAGTCTGTACTGACTCTTGGAGTAACAGGTTACCTTCTGCTGTCTAAAATAGAAATCCTTTTTATTTCACTTACATTTCTGTCTTTCAAGCTTTGAAAGACCATATCCAACCCCTTGATCTAAAATACTGGCATTTGGTGACCAGAACAAATCTCACATTGGTTGGAGAGATGAACTGTTTTTTTCTCAGCAGTAAAGAGTTAATGTGAAAGTCACTCAGTTCTGTCCAACTCTTTGCAACCCCATGGACTATACAGTCCATATGGAATTCTCTAGGCCAGAATACGAGAGTGGGTAGCCTTTCCCTTCTCCAGGGGGTCTTCCCAACCCAGGCATCGAACCCAGGTCTCCCTCAGTGCAGGTGGATTCTTTATCAGCTGAGCCACAAGGGAAGCCCAAGAACACTGGAGTGGGTAGCCTATCCCTTTTCCAGGGGATCTTCCTGACCCAGGAATCGAACCAGGGTCCTGCATTGCAGGCAGATTCTTTACCAACTGAGCTATCAGGGAAACCCAGGAAAGAGTTAAGCAGTGGATAAAAGGGAAACCAGACTGCCTTTCTGTCCCTCCAAAGTGAGGCCTTTCCAGTGTAGTTTCCTTGTTTTGTTTGAAGATACTCCCCAAAGCAGCAAACACTCGCAACTTTAATAGTAACTACAAAGAAAGTCCAAAACAGGTCAGAATGAATTTTTAGGTTCTCCATCATTGGATTATCCAAGTTGAATGCTTTCATCCATTTGATAAATAATTTATAGCTACTTAAAACACCAAGGTTAGTATGGTATATCTTTAAGGCAGTCTCTTGGTTTTTCATCTGTAAATTGAGGGGTTGAACTAAATTCTTAATCTTGGCTGCTCGTTAGAATCTCTTGTGTGTACATGTGCTCAGTCACTTCAGTCGTGTCTGACTCTTTGCGACCCCATGGACTGTAGCCCACCAGGCTCCTCTGTCCATGGGATTCTCCAGGCAGGAATACTGGAGTGGGTAGCCATTCCTTTCTCCAGGGGATCTTTCGGACGCAGGGATGGAACCTGTGTGTCTTATGTCTCCTGCATTGGCAGGCAGGTTCTTTACCTCTAGTACCACCTGGGAAGCCCTGTGGGAAACAAAAAAATACCTATGAGGCTCCACCCCTAGTAACTCTGGTTCAGTTGGTTTGGGGTGTGCCCAGGCAGTGTTATTTTTTTTTTAAGTTCCCCTATATGTGCAGCCAGGGTTGGGAATTGCTGAACTGAGAGAACTCTGGGGCCTCTTCTGGCTCAAATGTTCTATGATTCTCTGATTCTGCAGAAGAGTTTATGTGTTGAATTGTGGTATGTTTTATTTGGTGGAGCTGGAAGGTTTTAGTGTAGAATGAAGAAGGAGAAAAAAATAAACATCTGTATATAATTGGCCTTTAAGAATCTGTCAGATATTTCCTCATTTTGGAAGGAGGCAGACAGTTGAGTTAGTTGCCATAATGACCATTGTTGGTCATTCAGATCATGGGTATTTCTGAACTGCATAGTCCATAGGGGAAGTTTATCTGCACAAAAGGAGGGTATTAGTGAGAATAATACCACACCACAAGGTCAGCATGCAAAGGAAGACAGCTGAAGCTAGAAAACTGTCTAGCTAGAGTTGAGGAGGACTTTGGGAAAGAGCAGAAGTCAATCAAATCAACAGACCAAACAAAGAGGTCCAGTATGCCTTCTGAAAGGGCCCTCTATTAGGCGTGTTCTAAAGAAGATTCATTATCTAGTTTCTGTTTAAAGAGAATTTTCATAAGATTTTTTATTGGAATATATGGAAGCTCCAGATGATGTACCTGGAGAAGCAGATACCTAATAACAAAGGACAGGCTTCTCTAGGAGGTGCCTTTCTAGTCATTGTAATACACTGACACAGATTCACAGATTGATGGGACACACGGGTGCATATCCTCCGGAACTGTCCAGGAAACTCAGCCCTTATCTCAGAGATACACTCAGAGATGTAAAATAAAAGCTAGCTAAGCAGGCTGCTTGGGAGAAAGAGCTGTGAATGGCAGATGCAAAGGGAACATGTCAGGATCTGTTCTGATAGCCACTGTATAGGGAAGGGTGAGGCGAGCAGTAGTGCCACCCTGACACCCTCAGAGAGAACCCACTGAACTGTTTCTTCCTCTTCATTCTCTGACTCCTTCTGCCTCTCCACTTCTCCCTGTGTTTTTCTCTTTGTCCCATTTCTGTCTCTCCCTCACACATCCTCCACATCCATCTCTCTTTCCCAGAGCCTTTTTTTCTATCTTCCCACCTTCTAGATCCCAGGTAGCTCTCTCTCCACCCCTTTCCTTTCCACAGCCATCTTCTCTCTCTCATCACAGAATCAGATCATCAAAGCTGAAAAGGAGCTTAGAAATCATCTAAGTGGTCCAGCTCTATTGGTGTGGAAACTGAGACTCAGGCCAATGAGGTGATTACCCTAAGCATGCGTGCCTGCATGCTAAGTCACGTCAGTTGTGTCCGACTCTTTGCAACCCCATGGTCTGTGGCCTGCCAGGCTCCTTTGTCCATGGGATTCTCCAGGCAAGAGTACTGGAGCGGGTTGCCATGCCCTCCTCCAGGGGAACCTT
>NW_011484861.1:5591-5749 GCF_000754665.1 Bison bison bison | reverse complement strand
AAATAAAAGATCATTATAATTGTAAGCCATAATGAAACATGATTAACCTAACAATATAAAATAATTGCATACAATTCGGAGGGTTAAGTACAGTGATGTGGTAAGTGCATACATGAATATGTTTTCATCCGCCCAGCCAGTCTGTGTCTTTTGGTTAA
>NW_011484861.1:3039-3993 GCF_000754665.1 Bison bison bison | reverse complement strand
CGTATCTGCATATATACCAGCATACCTGACTATGCACATACATAGTCACTGGTAAACAAATATGCACCTGACTTTGTGCTACCTTGACAATACCCCTGGCGTTTCTTGAGATTACTTCTTTCTCCTGCCTAATATTTTTATAGATCCGATTTCAGCTTCTCACCAGCACCTCTACAGCCTGACTCCAAACCTGCAAAGAGGCCTTACCTGGCAGGCAGTGTTTGTTGGTATCCACAGTATTGAAGCTGCTGGGGGAGTGTGTTTTCTGGCATCTGGAGGATGCATGAGTCAATGAGAATGTGGTATATGCATAGATACATACAGCTGGGGCTGCTACCCAGCATCACCGGGCTTCCATAGGCTGCAAAATAATAAATAGTCTCACACAATTATTATTTTAACTTGAGGAAAGCACCCTTTGCTGGTTAACACAAAGGTGCCATAGATGCTAGCAGTGATCATGATCCAAGTAATAGAATCGCAAAGGTGCTGGAAGGCATTAATGACCATCAGTGTATAACCCACACATGGGCTGAGTTTGTAAATTCCTGTTAGAGTTTATTCTTTCAGTTTAAACTTCAGCCTTTGATCCTGGGCAGAGTCCTCTGAAAAGGAGCAGGTAGCTCAGTGGTAAAGAATCCTTCTGCCAATGCAGGAGACACAGAAGACATGGGTTTGATCCCTGGGCCAGGAAGATCCCCTGGAGGAAGAAATGGCACCCCAGACCAGTATTCTTTCCTGGAAGATCCCATGGACAGAGGAGCCTGGAGGGCTACAGCCCATGGGGCCGCAAAGTTTTGAACAGAACTGAGCGACTGAGCACAAATGCACAAAATACAAAGTCCTCTGAAGGCTAAAGCTTTGAGGTGTCAGGCCCTCATGACTCCCATGACTAAGTGAGTAAGTGTGGGGCCTTAGAATGGGCCTTTGTAACCAGTACCTTTTATTTTTTTA
>NW_011484861.1:2010-2939 GCF_000754665.1 Bison bison bison | reverse complement strand
AGCACTTCCTGCAGTGAGTTCAGGTAGTTGTATCATTCCTTTTCTGGGGTCTGCATTCCTGCAATTGCTTCCCTGTCTTTAGTTAATTGGAATTTTAAACTGCAACTTCTCTGTATGACATCCTTTTTAGCTTGGAATACGAAATATCCATGGGGTAGAGGGTGAGAAAGAGGAGCAGAGCTTGTGTGTGTTGATGGTCTAACTATAAACTCTTAGTGTGGAAGGGAAGAGTTGCTCTAAAGCTGTTGGCAACTAAGGCTCCTCAACACTCTTTATCTTTTCTTTCTAGGGTGATTGGGTATGGCTGAAAAAATTCCCCTCAGGAAATTTTGGAGACATTAAATCCGTCGAATCAAGTGCAAGTGACGTATTTGAAATGGTATGAGAAACTCTGTCTTAAACATATTCCCGCTGAAACCAATCATTTCTCCAAAGTAACAAATACCAACTGTTAGGAAGATCTTTTAACAAATCAGTACAGGGAAACTACAGGGAGGTGACTGACTTGTTATGACTATATGATGAAATGGCAAAAGTATGGGCTCCGGAGTCAAAAAGACATGAAGGATTCAATCCCAGCTCCGCCACTTAAGAGGTATATTAACTTGAGCAAATCACCTAAACTCTGAGCTTTACTTTCCTCAGTTGTGAAAGGAGTATATTAATGTCTGCTTCCCAGGGTTAAGATGATACATATATAGCATCTTGCACATTTCCTGACATATAGCTTCTTTGTAAAATGGTAGCTACTATGATTATTATTAAGTACATATCCCATAATCTTTCATAATCTCTAGCTGCTATACCTAGAAAAGTCATCTGGTAATTTCTATTTATATAAGACAAATGGTGACTTCCCAATCCCACCAATTATATTCAGAAAGTCCTTGGATGGGTTAAGGAAGCAGCCTATAGATGAGGCAGAGATG
>NW_011484861.1:1234-1412 GCF_000754665.1 Bison bison bison | reverse complement strand
GAGACCGTCTGGTTCCTTCAGACTCATGAAAAGGGGATTCCTAGAAGATAATGATGGATTCCTTCACATTCTGAATCAGGCAAGTTCAAATCAATCCAATAGGTTTGAACGAGGCACATGCTATATTCAGAACTAGTGAGAAAGCAAAGGAAATGGGGACATGGAAGAGGTGTGGCCT
>NW_011484861.1:0-75 GCF_000754665.1 Bison bison bison | reverse complement strand
GATCCCAATGAGATGTTATGATTTGGTATTTCCCTTACATGTAGTTGTTTTTTTTTTTTTTTTAATTATTTATTC
>NW_011484860.1:10315-10663 GCF_000754665.1 Bison bison bison | reverse complement strand
TATATAATGCAATATATATTATATATATACTAGAAATATAATATATACTATATAATATACTATATTGTGTAAAGGTTTTTCTCATCAAAGTCTATGGTGATGAATACATTACAAGTTTTTTAAGGAATAAATATACACTAATATATCCTATCACTTCCTGAGTTATTTCAAATTTTTACTAAAAATATAACTAAGGAGATCACAAACAGGCAATTTTTATTTGAAATTCCAGAAAGAGAAACTCAATTGTTATCATTATGGCTCATTGTTTCAATTGGTTAATACTCTTTATTTGTCAAATCATAAATTTGATGGACACTAATTGTTCCAAAATAGACTTTATGGTCT
>NW_011484860.1:8989-10215 GCF_000754665.1 Bison bison bison | reverse complement strand
ACACACACACACACACACACACACACACACACACACCTACACATACATGTAGTATCAGTCTATTTCTCGTCACTTGGCTGAAAAGAAACAAGCTGCAATTTATGAGCAGCCCTATGGAAAAGCCATGTGCCAAGGAAAGGAGGCCTCATGTCAACTGCCAGTGAGGAACTCAGACCTTCCAGCAGCCGCACAAGTGAGCTTGGAAGTGAAATCAAACCCTGAGATAGCTACAACCTGGCCAACAACTTGACTACAACCTTGTAAGAGACCGAGAGCCAGAAACACCTAGCTAAACCAGTAAAAGTGTGTGAGATAATCAATATCAATTGTTTCAAGGTGCTAAATTTTGAGATAAGTTGTTATGCAACAGTAACTAGCATGTGTGTGTGTGTGTGTGTGTATACAGTCATACCTCACTTTATTGTACTTTTATTTATTGTAGTTTGCTGATACTGTATTTTTGTTGTTGTTTACAAATTGGAGGCCTGTGGCAACCCTGCATTGTCAGATGATGGTTAGCATCTTTTTGCAATAAAGTACTTTTTAATTAAAGTATGTACATTTTTAAAATAAAATGCTATTGCACACTTAATAGGCTACAATAGAGTGTAAACATAACTTTCATATGCACTGGCAAACAAAAAAATGTGTGCAATTTGCTTTATTGCAATATTTGCTAACTGCTGTGGTCTGGAACTGAACCTCCAATGTCTCTGAGGTATGCCCATGTATATAGAAAGGAAGGAGGAAGGAGAAGGATAGAGAGAAATAAACAAACAGAGGTAGAGAGAGAGATAGGATTATTTGTTGCAAATAAAATTAGATATTGGACAAGGAGAATTCAAAAATATAATATGTAATAATACCTATCTCTGTTTTAATCCAGTAGATCAGAAATGATTATAAAAACAGAGCACCTCCTACTTAAATATCCCTAATGACAAATGAACAATTTGGAAATAAAATGATTACATATGGTGAGCAATAAAAGATGTTTCATAGCTAAAATATCCAGATGGAAAATGTAAAATTAACATAGTTATAATACTTTCAACTTTCAAAAGCATATAGTTCTATCCACTCATTTTTTTTTTTTTAATTAGGTGAAGGTATTAAGAAGCATTGATGGTTTCTCCTCGAAGTAGTTCACTGTTTGCCTAAATTTGGACTAGGTAACATCTATCTTAAGTTTGCTGAAAACACACTTTTACACTATTTTTATATTA
>NW_011484860.1:5254-5670 GCF_000754665.1 Bison bison bison | reverse complement strand
TGACTACTGGAAAAACTATAGTTTTGACTATAAAAACTTTTGTTGGCAATGTCTCTGCTTTTTAATATGCTGTCCAGTTTTCTCATAGCTTTCCTTCCAAGGAGCAAACATCTTTTAATTTCATGGCTGCCGTCACCATCCATAGTGATTTTAGAGCCCAAGAAAATAAAATCTGTCACTGTTTCCACTTTTTCCCTTTGCCATGACGTGATGGGACTGGATGCCATGATCTTAGTTTTTTGAATGTTGAGTGTTAAGCCAGATTTTTCACTCTCCTTTTCACCCTCACCAAGGGGCTCTTAAGTTCTTCTTCACTTTCTGCCATGAGAGTCATATCATGTGTATATCTGAGGTTGTTGATATTTCTCCTGGCAACCTTGATTACAGATTGAGATTTATCCAGCCCAAGGCTGTAT
>NW_011484860.1:3441-5154 GCF_000754665.1 Bison bison bison | reverse complement strand
TCAATGAAGCAGAATCAAATGTCTTCCTGGAATTCCCTTGCTTTCTCTATGATCCAACAAATGTATGCAATCTGATTCCTCTGCTTTTTCTAAACCCAGCTTGTACATCTGGAAGTTCTCGGTTTTTCATATTGCTGAAGCCTGGTTTGAAGGATTTTGAGCACTGCTTTACTAGTATGTGAAATGAGTGCAATAGTGTGGTAGTATCACCTTACACTGGTCTGAATGGCCATCATCAAAAAGTCTACAAATAATAAATGCTGGATAAGGTGTGGAGAAAGGGGGACACTCATACAATGTTGCTAACAATGAAAATTGGTGCCATTACTATGGATAACTGGGAATATAACCAGGGAAAACCATAATTTGAAAAGGTACATGCACCCCAATATTCATAACAGCAGTATTTACAATACCAAAGACATGGACCTAAGGGTTCACTGACAGATGAATGGATAAAGAAGATGTGGTATATGTACACAATAGGATATTACTCAGTCATTTAAAAAAATGAAATAATACCATTTGCAGCAACATGTATGGGCCTATAGACTATCATACTAACTGAAGAAAGTCAGAGAAAGATAAATATCATGTTATCACAATATGTAAAATCTAAAAAGTGACACAAGTAAATTTATTTACAAATAGAAACAAACTCACAGGCATAGAAAAGTACTTATGGTTTCCAAAGGGAGGGGAGGAATAAATTAGGAGCTTGGAATTACTAGGTAAAATTGCTGTATATAAAAGAGATAAACAACAAGGTTATACTGTATAGCACTGGTAACTACACTCAGTATCTTGTAATAAACTATAATATAATGGAAAAAATCTGATATATATATATGTATGTATCTCTTTGCTGTATTCAGAAATGAACATAATATTGTAAATCAACTATACCTCAATAAAACAAAATAAAAAATAGACACATAGACCAATGGAAGAGAAACAAGAGCTCAGAAATAAACCCTGACATATACAGTCAGCTAGTATGTGACAATGGAGCCAAGAATTCCACTGAGTAAAATATAATGCTTTCATCAAATGGTACTATGAAAATCGGCAGCACATGCAGATGAATGAAACTGGACCCTTGTTTTATACCACTGAACAATTAACTCAAAATAGATTAAAGACTTAAACATAAAACCTGGAACAATAAAACTCTTAGAAGCAAACATAAGGGGAAAGCTCCTTGAGGTTGGTCTTGGCAACAATTTTCTGGATGTAACATCAAAAGCACAAGAATCACAGCAAAATAAATGAGACTGCATCAAACGACAGTTTCTTCACAGCAAAAGAAAAGGTCAGCAAAATGAAAAGGAAAGTTACAAAGAACGAGAAAATATTTCCAAATTATATATCTGATAAAGGGTTAATATCCAAAACACGTAAAGAACTTATACAACCCAATAGGAAGCATAAACAAATAGCCTCATAAAAACAAACAATGGACCTGTAGAGTCATCTTTCCAAAGAAGATATACATATGGCCAACTGATACATGAAAGGTACCCCACATCAGGAAAATGCCAAGACAGATATTTAAGCAGATCATGGGTAAAATGCTGTTTGTATTTTCTGTTTCCTTGTAAATAAATGGCACTGTGTTAACTGAACAGTCAAGTAGAAAATATAATAAACTTGACCCTTACATCACATCATTCACAAAATTTGATGTCAGATGAATTGCAAGTCTAAATATAA
>NW_011484860.1:0-453 GCF_000754665.1 Bison bison bison | reverse complement strand
CTCATACTGTTCATGGGTTTCTCAAGGCAAGAAAACTGAAGAGGTTTGCCATTCCCTCTCCAGCAGACCACATTTTGCTCCACCATGACCCGTCCATCTTGGGTGGCCCTACAAGGCATGGCTCATAGTTTCATTGAGTTAGACAAGGCTGTGGTCCATGTGATCAGTTTGGTTAGTTTTCTGTGATTGTGGTTTTCATTCTGTCTGCATGCAGACAGATAAGGATAAGAGGCTTATGGAAGCTTCCTGACCTGAGAGACTGACTGTGGGGCAAACTGGGTCTTGTTCTGATGGGTGGGGCCATGCTTAGTAAATCTTTCATCCAATTTTCTGTTGATAAGCTGGGCTGTGTTCCTTCCCTGTTTGGCATGAGGCCAAACTGTTGACCCACCACATCTCCACCAGAGACTCCTGGATACTCACAAGCAAGTCTGGGTCAGTCTCTTGTGGGGA
>NW_011484859.1:34729-36004 GCF_000754665.1 Bison bison bison | reverse complement strand
GTTCCTGACCAGAGATCAAGCTCTGAGTCTTTGGAGTGGGAGCACTGACTCCCAAACCCTAGATTACCAGAGAACTAACCCTAGGGAGTAATCAAATAGTGAGAACTCACACAAAGGAAACCACCTGATTACTAGACCCTGTCTCTCCCAACCATCAGTAGCACCCTTTACAGGACGCCTTATCTAAACAACAAGCAAAACAAAAATACAAACCCAATCACAGCAGACAGGATTACCACCTCACTCAGCCTTGCCCATCAGAGGAAAAAAAAAACAAACACAAACAAAAAAACTTAGCACAAATCTCACCATATATGAAGCTTACACAAACAACTGGACCAACCTCAGGAGGGCAGAAACCAAAAGGAAGAAAGAATTCAACTTTAAAGACTGAGAAAAGTTGAACACAAACACAATAATTTAAATAATGAAAAGGCAAGCAATACTACACAAATGAAGGAACAAACTAGAGACACAGAAGTTCAAATAAATGAAGAGGAAATAAGCAAATTACCTGAAAAATAATTCAAAATAATGATAGTAAAGATGATAAAAAACCTTGAAAACAGAATGGAGGAAATGCAAGAATCAGTTAACAAAGAACTAGAAGAATTAAAGAAGAAACATACAGAGACAACACAATTACTGAAATTAAAAATACTCTAGAAGGAATCAATAGCAGAATCTGAAGCAGAAGAACAAATCCATAGGCTGGAAGATAAAATGGTAGAAATAAATTCTGAAGAGCAGAATAAAATAAAAAGAATGAAAAGAACCAAAGATAGTCTCAGAAACCTCAGGGTTTCTGATATCAAATGCACCAACATTTGAGTTATAGGGGCCCCAGAAGAAGAAGAAGAAGAAGAAGAAAAAGAATGAGTATGAGAAAACTTTTTAAAATATTACAGTTCAAAATTTCTCCAACATGGAAAAGGAAATAGTCAATCAAGTCCAAAAGGCACAAAGAGCCCCATATAGGATAAACCCAAGGAGAAACATACCAAGACACATACTAATCAACCTGCTGCTGCTGCTGCTAAGTCGCTTCAGTCGTGTCCGACTGTGCGACCCCATGGACTGCAGCCTACCAGGCTCTGCCGTCCCTGGGATTCTCCAGGCAAGAACACTGGAGTGGGTTGCCATTTCCTTTTCCAGTGCATGAAAGTGAAAAGTGAAAAGTGAAAGTGAAGTCGCTCAGTCGGGTCCAACTCTCAGCGACCCCATGGACTGCAGCCCACCAGGCTCCTCCATCCATGGGATTCTCCAGGCAAGACT
>NW_011484859.1:28928-32409 GCF_000754665.1 Bison bison bison | reverse complement strand
ATGCAGAAGAAGCCTTTGACAAAATTGAGCAACTGTTTATGATTAAAACTCTTTAAAAAATGGGCATAGAAGGAACCTACCTCTACACGGTAAAGGCCATATATTATAAGCCTATAGCAAACATTATTCTCAATGGTGAAAAACTGAATCCATTCCCCTTAAGATCAGGAACAAGACAAGGATATTCACTTTCACCACTATTATTCAGCATAGTTTTGGAAGTCCTACCTACAGCAATCAGAGAAGAAAAAGAAATAAAAGGAATCCAGATCAGAAAAGAAAAAGTAAAGCTCTCACTGTTTGCAGATAACCTGATACTATACATAGAAAACCCTAAAGATGGTGTCAGAAAATTTCTAGAGATAATCAGTGAATTTAGCAATGTTGCAGGGTAAAACATACAAAATCACTGCATTTCTATATACTAACAGAAATCACTTGCATTTCTATATACTAACAGAAATCACTTGCATTTATATATACTAACAATGAAAAGTCAGAAAGAGAAATTAAGGAATCAATCCCATTTACTTCAAAAAAAGAATAAAACATCTGGGAATAAACTTACCTAAGGAGACAAAATAACTGTACATAGAAAATTATAAGACACTAATGAGAGAAATCAAAGATTACATAAACAGATTGAGAGATGATATTCCATGTTCCTGAGTAGGAAGAATCAGTATTGTGAAAATGACTATACTACCAAACACAATCTATAGATTCAATGCAATCCCTATCAAATTATTAATGGCATTTCTCACAGAACTAGAACAAAAAAATTCAAAATCCATATAGAAACACAAAAGGCCCCGAATAGCCAAAGCAGTCTTGTGAAAGAAGGATGGAGCTGGAGGATTCAACCTTCCTGATTTCAGATTATACTACAAAGCTACAGTCATCAAGTCAGTATGGTACTGACACAAAAGCAGAAATATAGACCAATGGAACAAGATAGAAAGTCCAGAAATAAAGCCATGCACCTATGAGTACCTTATTTTTGACAAAGGAGGTAAGAATATGCAATGGAGCAAAGACAACCTCTTCAGTAAATGATGCGGGGAAAACTGGACAGCTATATGTAAAAGAATGAAAGTAGAACACTTCCTAACACCATACACAAAGATAAACTCAAAATGGATTACAGACCTAAATGACAGACCAGAAACTATAAAACTCTTAGAGCAGAACACAGGCAGAACACTTGATGGCATAAATCAAAGCAAGATCCTCTATGACCCACCTCCTAGAGTAATGGAAATAAAAACAAAAGTAAACAAAAATAAAAACAAGTAAAAGCTTTTGCACAGCAAGGGAAACTATAAGCAAAGTGAAAAGACAATCCTTGGAATGAGAGAAAATAATAGCAAATGAAACCACTGACAAAGGATTAATTTCCAAAATATACAATCAGCTCATATAACTCAATACCAGGAAAACAAACAACCCAATCAAAAAGTGAGAAAAAGACCTAAACAGACATTTTTCCAAAGAAGACACACAGGTGCCTAGCAAACACATGAAAAGATGCTCAACATTGCTCATTATTAGAGAAATGCAAATAAAAACTACAGTGAGATATCACCTCACACCAGTCAGAATGGCCCTCATCAAAAAGTTGACCAAAAAAAAAAAAAAAGTTGACAAGTGATAAATGCTGGAGAGGGTGTGGAGAAAAGGAAATGCTCTTGCACTGTTGGTAGGAATGTAAATTGATACAGTCTTTATGGAAGATGGTATGGAGATTCCTTTAAAAACTTGGAATAAAAGCACCATATGACCCAGCAATCCCACTCCTAGGCATATACCCTGAGGAAATCAAAATTGAAAAATACACCTGTATCCCATTGTTCACTGTAGCACTATTTACAATAGCTAGAACATGGAAGCAACCTAGATGTCCATCAACAGATGAATGGATAAAGAAGTTGAGGTGCATATACACAATGGAATATTACTCAGCCATAAAAAGGAACACATTTGACTCAGTCCTAATGAGGTGGATGAACCTAGAGCCTATTCTACAGAGTGAAGTAGGTCAGAAAGAGAAAGAGAAATATTGTATTCTAATGCATACATACAGAATCTAGAAAAATGGTAGTGAAGAATTTATTTACAGTGTAGCAATGGGGAAACAGACATATAGAATAGACTTATGGGCATGGGGAGAGGGTAGCAGAGGGTGATATGTATGGAAAGAGTAACATGAAAACTTATATTACCATATGTAAAATAGCCAATGGGAATTTGCTATATGACTCTGGAAACTCAAAAAGGGGCTCTGTATCAACCTGGCAGGGGGTGGGGGATGGAGAGAGAGATGGTAGGGAGGTTCAAAAGGGAGGATATATATGTATACCCCTGGTTGATTCATGTTGAGGTTTGACAGAAAACAACAAAATTCTGTAAAGCAATTATTCTTCAATTAAAAAATAAATAAAAATAACATTTAGCTGTCAACATGTTTTACTACTTGGAATTATATAAAATAATGAGCATGTGTGCATGTGTACTAAGTCATTTCAGTAGTTTATGACTCTTTGCAACCCCATGGACTTCCAGGCCCCTCTTTCCATGAGATTCTTTAGGCAAAAGTACTGGGGTGGATTTATGTGCCTTCCTTCAGGGGATCTTTGCAATACAGGGATCAAACTGGATCTCTTATGTCCCCTGTATTATCAAGCAGGTTCTTTACCACTAGTGCCACCTGTATAGCTGTCAATTCTGGAATGTAAGTGAAAGAAGGGAATATTATAAATATATATATATATATGTATTAAGATATATGCAATGAAGATAAACTACATTCAAAAATATTCTGGCTAAGGGACAAAATACAAAATGAGTTAGTTCTTGACTGCCTAGATTGAGGTTTAAACCAAAATGGTTCACAGTCAATGCTTGAGTCAACACTAGATGTTGTCGGTCCCTGAAGAGATGAACACAGAACGTCCCTCTCAGGGGAGATACAACCTTTGTATAAAGTGTTCCTCTTAGGGATAGTGGGCAAGAAGGCCAGCCTGACACACAGGAGGAGGCAGAACATTTCCTTGGGAAGGTAGCCCAGGTCATACTTTATACTTGTGTGTATGAGGGGTCTTCCACAAAAGGCTCATACTGGTGGGGTAGCTTAGCACTGTAGACATCGAGGAGAGTTTCTAGAGGTCACATCAGGTAGAATCACTTGCAGATATACCACAGATTACATGCCAGACCCCCTTTATTTCAGTTACTGCTACAGAGAGGGAGCATCCAGACACTGTGTTCTGTACTTTCCCTGCAGATATGGGCCTGGGTAAGTGATTAGAGTCCAGAACCATGGAAATAAAAGTGATAGTCAGTAAAGTGACCTCTGAAATAGCTGCTGTATCATATGGGTTGTAAGGCCTTAGGGATGACCTTTGCACTCTGAGCTACAAAAGAAGGATGTTAAATATTTGCTTTCTCTGTGTATTAACCTACATTCAAAAATCAGATTCTA
>NW_011484859.1:24488-27538 GCF_000754665.1 Bison bison bison | reverse complement strand
TTTCTATCATGTCAAAAATCTTCTTAGGTTTCTTCCTATTCTGTCTCTGAAACCACTGAACAGATATCTTCAGCACTTATTTTATCTATATAATCTAGAACTTCATAGAAATAAAATTATTTACTTAATGCTCTTTAGTAGTAATTGGTAACGCAGTATGATGACTTTAGATTCATCTATGCTGTTGCACACATAAGAAGCAAATCCAGCTTTGTTGCTGAATAGAGTTGCATTATGTAAACATCCCAAAACTGATTTGTCTATTCACTTGGTGATGAGTAGTTGTGATGTTTCCATTTTGAGGTAATTATGAATAAAGCTACTATGAACATTCCTGCACAAGTCTTTGTGTAAGCATATGCTTTAATTTGTCTTGAATAAACACCCAGGAGTTCAATTATTTCAGGTAATTTAAGAGAATATGTTACTCTACATTATTACCAAAATTTGATTTTGTCATGGTTTTTAATTTGATCATTCTAGTGCTTGTGTAGTAATATGTCATTATATATTAAACATGTAATTCCTGATGCCTAATGATTTTGATAATTTGAATGTCATTTGTATATTTTCTTTTGCCAAATGTCAGTTTAGGTTGCTTTATTTTTTCCATTGTTTGTTTTTATTATTTATTAGTTGTGTTTTGTATGTTTTTGGCATGAATTTCTTTTCAGAGAGTAGAGATTATGAATATTTTATTCCAGTCTTACTCTCTAAATTCACATTCTCTACAATAAGTTTTAAAATTTCATGTAACATGTAATAGCTTATTTCTTATGGTTCTTGCTTTCTGTGTTCTGTCTTAGAAACCATTACATTCCATTGGGTTGCAAAGATATTCTCCTTTTTATAAATTTTATAGAATTTAAGTTCTGTGTTTTTTTTTTTAACCTAGGTCTACTTTAGAAGTATAATTAAAATTTTGCTTATGTTGTGAAGTTGGAGACAAAGTTCTTTTTTTGCCTCATAAGTATATTCAATTGCACCAGATTACTGGAAGAAACAACTATTCTATTTTCACTGAATTACCACATTTTTCACTTGATAAAATATAACTGAGCTTGTAAAATGTGTTTATTTCTTTTCATTACCTTGTAGTTATCTATCATTGCACAAATGCTATAAGTTTTGATTACTATAGTTTTATAAGTTTGAAGTTCTATAGTATGTTTCATCAAGTTTTGTTATTCTTTTCCCAATGAAGGTATTCTTAAAATAAGTAGATGAAGCTTAAATTTCTTGGAATTCAACAAAGCTGTTCTAAACTTACTGATGAATTTAGGAATAAATGACATCATAACAGACTTCAGTCTTTTAAACTATAGGTTAAAAAAATTTTTAAGTCTTTTATAATTTCTGTCATGTTTTATAATTTTAACTACTTTATTGCTAAGTTCTCCCTGTTTCTGATGTCACTGAAGGTGACAGTTTTATAAAACTGTAATTTAAAATTACAAAATTTAATTAATTTAATTTTAATTTTTAAAAATTTCAATTCCCAATGTTTTGTTAAAACAAGTATAAAATATATTCTTATACTTGAGTAATTGATAAATTAAATTATTGGTTCTAAATTAACAGTTTATGTACATTTTTCTTGACATATTGACCTTGTTACTTCCAGTAATATATTAAATATAATTGATGTTTGTTGATATTCTTGGCTTTTTCCAAATCCTAGGGAAAAAATTTCAGTGTTCCACCATTCATTATGATATTGGCTGCAGAATTTTCATCGATTCCTTTTGCCTAATTGAATAAGATTTATGCCTTGCCTATTCTATTGAAAACTTTTCTTTTAATATAATACATAGATATGGGATTAAATGATTATTTTCCCCACCTCTATTAAGATGATTTCATGTGTACATGTGTAGAATCACAGCTTTTTATTGTAAAAGTATAAAAATACTAATAATTCTGCAACCACACCATAAAAGACAGTTTCACTAAAATACAGATTTAAACACAGTCTATTAAGCCAAATAAAAAAAAGTAACACCTAGAGAGACGGGACTATGACAGGCAAATAAGCCTAAGAAGTGGATGTTTTATTGACTACAATGACCATTATGGAGCTTCCCTGATGACTCAGATGGCAGGAGCCTGGATTCAATCCCTGGGTCAGGAGGAAGGGAATGGCTACCCACTCCAGTATACCTGCAGAAGAATTCCATGGACAGAGGAACCTTGCGCGCTACAGTCCATGAGTTCTCAAAAGTCAGACATGACTGAGCAAATAACACTATTGACCATTATAAGGAAAGATTCCCAATCCAATACTTATACTTTTATAAAAATAACATTTTGGAGGCTTTTCTTTTTTGTACTGCTCAACTAGGTAACCAAGGTAACTTGAAAATATTATACAAGTTACGATTATTGAAAGGATTTTCACTTGATATTAGCATATGTAGGTGAGCATTCCATGAAAGAATGACCTCAGAGATGATTCAGTTAAGTTCAGTTCAGTTCAATTCAGTTGCTCAGTGTGTCCAACTCTTTGTGACCCCATGGACTGAAGTAGGACAGGCCTCCCTGTCCGTCAGCAAATCCCGGACTTTACCCAAACTCATGTCCACTGAGTTGGTGATGCCATCCAACCATCTCATCCTCTGTCGTCCCCTTCTCCTCCCACCTTCAATCTTTCCCAGCAACAGGGTCTTTTCAAATGAGTCAGTTCTTCACATCAGGTGGCCAAAGTATTGGAGTTTCCGCTTCTACATCAGTTCTTCCAACGAATATTCAGGACTGATCTCCTTTAGGATGGACTGGTTGGATCTCCTTGCAGTCCAAGGGACTCTCAAGAGTCTTCTCCAACACTGCAGTTCAAAAGCATCAATTCTTCGGTGCTCAGCTTTCTTTATAGTTCAACTCATATCCATACATGACTACTGGAAAAACCATAGATTTGACTAGATGGACCTTTGTTGTCAAAGTAATGTCTCTGCTTTTGAATATACTGTCTAGGTTGGTCATAACTTTCCTTCCAAGGAGTAAGTGTCTTTTAATTTCATGGCTGCAATCACCATCTGCAGTGATTTTGGAGC
>NW_011484859.1:7578-23660 GCF_000754665.1 Bison bison bison | reverse complement strand
CATCTTCTGGTTCAACCATAGGAAGGTAAGCTTTGAAGCCTGCCTCATCCAAATGTTCTTTATCCACACTGACACGGGAATGGAATCTGGTGTACTCCTGGCCATGGCAATTGACCGCTTTGTCGCCATCTGTTATCCACTGAGGTATACCACTATCCTCACCAACAAAATGGTAGCCATCATGGCCTCTGTTGTAGTGGTGAGGCCAGTCCTCCTTGTCATCCCCTTTTGTCCTCTTCTCAAAAGACTTCCCTTCTGTGGACGCTATATTATTCCTCATACCTACTGTGAGCATATGGGAATTGCTCGTCTAGCCTGTGCTAACATAAGAGTCAACATTATCTATGGCTTATTTACCATTGCTGCCCTGATCTTTGACTTGCTCCTTATTTCCCTCTCCTATGTTCAGATCCTACAAACTGTTTTCCACCTTCCTTCTAGGGATGCCAGACTCAAAGCATTCAGCACATGTGGTTCACATGTCTGTGTCATCTTAGCCTTTTACACACCAGCATTTTTCTCCTTTATGACACACCGATTTGGTAGGAATGTCCCTCTCTACATTCATATCCTCCTGGCCAATTTGTATGTAGTTGTTCCTCCTTGTTTAAATCCGGTCATTTATGGTGTCAGAACAAAGCAAATTTGGGGCCGGGTTGTGAGAATATTTTTCAAGAAAGAGTGACCCAACATATTCAGAATTTGGTAAGTTCTTTCAGGCTAACTTTATTTTGAATGTTTCTCAGGGTCCCTAAATTGAGATTATATAAAGGCCACTAAGGCATTACTTCAGCCTTAGTGAAGTAATTATTTATTATATTTATTTATTACTCTAACCTCATATTAAAAGTTTCCTTTATATAATTTTCACTTTAACTTTCAAGAAATATACTGATAGATGAGAGAAGATTGTGGAGCCAAGTAAAAGTTATAATAAAATTTATTGAAGTTAAATTACACTTAATGATGAAAAACTGAATACTTTCTCTCTACTGGTTTTTCTAGTCAATGCATTAAAGCAAACAAATGTAATTTAAAAAACAAAAACAAAATTTTGATGTTGGAAAGAGAAAATAAACCCTATTTCTTATGGCATGGTTTGTCCAGGCAGAAAAATCTTATGTAATGTACAAGACCATTAGAACAAATAAAACATAAGTTTAGTGAGTTTAGAGGCTACAACAAGGTCACAATATAAACATTTGGGTTTCTTACAAAATGACATCCCATTAGAAATGAAATTAAATATTATTTTAAACAGTTGACAAAGGAGACATATTTTAGAAAAAAATACACATATATGACCTACATAGAGAAAACATATAATAATTGCTACAAAAGATTAACAAAGACATAAATGGAGATACAAGCAATTGTCATGTACCCATGTCTTGATACAGTGAATATTTCTATTCTCCCCAAGTTGATATAAAGATTTAATCATATTCCAATTGAATTTCTAGGGGGATTTTTGGGGGTAGTGATTGAAAGTCTGGTTCTAAAATTTATATGGAAGTGTAGAAGTGAAAATAATCAAAATAACTTTGAAAAATTATGTAACAAAATTGAAGAATATACATCAATAAAGTTAGGATACTAGTGGCATGATTGATCAATATATTGATCGATATAGAAGAAGCCCCCAAACAGAGCCACATATAGACATGGTTAATTGATTTTTAACAAAACGCTAAGGTGTAAGTTATTTCAATGTAGAATTATAGATTGAAATAATTGTGTAATGATGTACACATGCATGCAACTCCATCTGTACCTTACATTCTACATTAAAAAATGAAGTAATCCTAAATTATAAAGGTTTTAGAAAAATTAAAGATCAATATCCAGATAGAGTGTAAAATTATGAAAGCATAAAACTTCTAAGAGAAAGTATGGTAAAGATCAAAATCTAAATATTTTTTAAAATAAACTAACTTTATAAAACTTTAATGTTTCTGCTCTTCTAAAGCACTGTTAAAAGAACAAAAACACAAGCTGAGACTGACAAGAAGATGCTGCAAATTAAATATCTAATAATAGATTGCATCCAGTATACATAAAGTTTAAAGGAAATCAAACCTTTCAATAGAAGTGGGCAAAATGTTTTAATGAATTTTTCACCAAAAGATTCAAACAAAAGCATTAATCAATTTCATTGTCATTAAGTAACTAGAAAATATAAATTAAAATCTCACAAGATACAATACCACCCTACGATATTGGAAAACTAAGAAAAAAAAAAAAGACTGACCATAATGAGAGGAGGTGAAGAAACAGGTACTCTACTGCTTTTAATAACGTAAACATCACAGATACTTTGGGAAAACAAATGACAATTAACTAAATTTTCAGTCCTAGTTACTGTTTGTAAAAGCTTTTATTTTTATAAAGCAGTTTTAGGTTCACAGTAAAATTAAGCGTAAAGTATAAAAATTTTCCATATACACCCCCTACACATAACTTTCCCCATTCAACTTCCATCAGAGTTGTACATTTGTTACAATGGATGAACCTACGTTGCCACGTCATAATGCCTAATGCCCTTAGTCGATCTTAGCATTCATTCTTGGTGTTGTGCATTCACTCAATTTGGATAAATATACATAATGACATAGATTCACCATTATAGTATCATACAGAACATTTTTATTGCCTTAAAAATCCTCTATCCTATTGACCCTGCCCTCCACTTCAATCTCCAACAACCACAGAAATGATTATTGCCTCCACGCAAGTGTGCATGCTAAGTCACTCAATCATGTCAACTCTTTGTGACCCTATGGACTGTAACCCACCAGGCTCCTCTGTCCGTGGGATTCTCCAGGCAAGAATACTAGAATGGCTTGCTTTGCCCTCTTCCGGGAGATCTTCCTGACCCAGGGATTGAACCTGCTTCTCTTACATCTCCTGCATTGGCAGGCAGGTTCTTTACCACTAGCGCCACCTGGGAAGCATTACTGCCTCCGTGGTTTTACCTTTTCCAGAATATCATTTATCTGGAATCACAAAGTATATAACCTTTATAAATAGGCTTATTTCACTTAGCAATATGCATCTAAGTTTCCTCCAAGGCTTTTCATGATTTGACAGTTCATTTATTTTTCGTACTGAATAATATTCCACTGTCTCTTGTGCTAAAGTTTACTTTTCCATTCACTTACTCTAGGATATCTTGGTTGCTTCCAAATTTTGGCAGTTTTGAATAAATCTGCTATACACACCTACATGCAGGTTTTTCTGTGAATGTTAAGTTTTTAACTCTGTTGGCTAAATATCATAGAGCATGGCTGCTGGAATGTGTGGTAACAATATGTTTAGTTTTGTAAGAAACCGTCAAACTGTCTTCCAAAGTGGCTGCTTTCCTACCAGCAGTGAATAAGAGTTCCTTTTGCTCCACATCTTTGCCAGAATTTAGAGTTGTCAGTGTCTAGACTTTGACCTTTTTAATAGATGTTCAGTCTCTCATTATTGTTTTAATTTGCATTGTACTGACAATTTATGCTGTGGAGTATGTTTGCATATACTTATTTGTCATCTGTATATCCTTTTTTATTTTTCATTTTTCTTAATTTTTTTATTGAAGGATAATTGCTTTACAGAATGTTGTTGTTTTCTGTCTACCCTCAACATGAATCAGGCATAGATATACATATATCCCCTCCCATTTGAACCTCCCTCCTATCTCCCTCCCCATTTCACCCTTCTAGGTTGATAGAGTGCCTGTTTGTTTCCTGAGCCATACAGCAAGTTCTTGTTGGCTATCTATTGTACATACGGTAATGTAAGTTTCCATGTTACTCTCTCCATACATCTCACCCCCTCTTGCCTCTCCCCATATCTGTAAATCTATTCTTTGGTGAAGTGTCTCTTAAGGCCTTTGGCCCTTTTTTTTTTTTAAATCAAGTTGTTTATTAGTGTTAAGTGTTAAGAATTCCTTGTATATTTTGGATAACAATCCTTTCTCAGATATGTCTTTTGCAAATATTTTTTTCTAGTCTATGCCTTTTCTTCTCATTTTCCTAATGTTGTCTTTCAGATTATAAGATTTCAACTGTAATTAAGTCCTGCTCATCAGTTATTTTTTTATAAATCATGTCTAAGTGTTATTTCTAAAAAGTCGCTGTCATATCCAAGTTCATATAGGTTTTCTCCTACATTATATTATAGGAGTTTTATGGTTTTCCATTTTATATTTAGGTCTATGATGCATTTTGAGGCCATTTTTGTGAAGGAGGTAAAATCTATGTCTAGATCCTTTTTTTTTTTTTTTTTACACTGTGGATGTCCAATGTTCCCACACGATTAATGAAAAGACTGTTTTTGTATCCTGTAGTCCCAGACCCTGGGACCCACTTTCTCTCACCAGTTAGCCACACTAGATCTTGGCCTCAGCTACCAGTGGGCTGGTACCAGCCCTGGGGCCCCTGGGCCATGCAGTCAGAGGGACTCAGGTCAAGTTGTAGACAGGTATGAGCCCTAGGAATCCCTGGACCCAGCCCTGCCCATCAGCAAGCTCAACACAACATCAAGACTGTTGGAGCCCTTCAACAGAGGACTTGGAATCTAGTTCTTCCCATTACTGAATTCACACTAACTCTAGGATCCCCTAGTCTCAGCTCTACCTACCAGATAACTGGCATCAACACCAAGATCTGGTATCATCTATTAGTGTATGAGCACCAGTCCCCAAGTCCCTTGGGCCCTGACCTTGCCTATCAATGAGCAGACACCAGCCCCAGGAAAAGTGCAGCCTCACAGCTTTCCTTCTCAGGACCCAGCCAACACACCAAAAGGCTAGCCTCAGGCTTGGAACACCCCCGGATTTGGACTTGTCCCCCAGCTCTGGCTCTGCCACTAGCAGGCCAGCACCAGCTCTAGGACACCTTGCTCCCCTCAGGAGCAGCCCTGGAATCTACCATACCCAACAACTAGCTGGCATCAGCATTGGGAAATGTTGGGATACAGCTCTGCCTGCCAGTGATCTAGCATTACCCCTGGGATGCGAGTCCTGGCCTCACTTACTAGTAGGCCAAAATCAGCTCTGAGACACCTCAGTCTCCTCAGTCAGCTCCCCAGGATTCAGCCCCACTCACCAGATCCAGGTACTAGATCCAGGGCTGATACTTGGCCCTGAAATAGCCCACCCCAAAACCTGGTTCTGCCCACCATCAAGCCAATGCAAGACCTAGGACACTCTAGGGTTCTGCAGCCAGATGACTATTGACTCAGTCCTACAACCCAAAAGTAAATTGTAAAATATGATGAAACAAAAAGTAATTTTTGGGTGAGGGGAATAAAAATGCAGGAATGTCAAAATTCATTCAAAATTAAGAGATCATGTAAGATATATGTCAAAAGCCATAGAGTAGCTGAATTGATATAAAAATAAGACCTGTATATAGCTCCCTATAAGATATTCACTTAAATCTAAAGATACAGAAAGATTGAAAGTGATAGGGATAGAAAAAGATATGACATGCAAATGAAATCAAAAGATAGTCAAGGTAGTGATACTTATATCAGAAAAAATAGGCCTTAAAACAGACTGTAGTAAGAGACAAAAGTAACAATCAAGGGATCAATCAAAGAAGATATAACAATTGGAGATATATATGCACCCAGAATATGAGCACCTAAATACAAAAGCAATTATATCTGTTTTATAGATGTTCACGTTGGATAAATTGTATATGACATCCACTTACAGAGACATTAAGTGGAAAAATTGAAACTCTAATTCCTAGTCTTGCTGATGGTAAAATCTAAGAAATTTATATCAAAGAATTATAGATGGATGGGGATAAGTACAAAAAAGTCTTAGAATTGTCAGCTGATTTTAGTCATGAATAATTATAGAACACAATTTTGAATCTGTTTAGTCCTTACACCAAAAACGATGGGGTTCATCATAGGAGGGACCAACAAGTATATGTTGGTTAGCTGGATGTGGCTGTGATGTGGTATGTGTTACTAAAGCGGTGGGTGAGGAAGGAGACAGGAGCAGTAACGTAGAAGGTCAGGATGACACAAACATGGGACCTGCAATTGCTGAGGGCCTTCAATCTGGCATATTTAGAAGGGAGACTGAAGGCAGTATGGAGTATCTGTACATAAGACAAAAAGATGAATGTCACATCAGTCCCAACAATTAAGATAATGATTGCCAAACTATATAGACTATTGATGGAAATGTTAGTCAGTTAGTTCAGTTGCTCAGTCGTGTCCGACTCTTTGTGACTCCATGGACTGCAGCACGCCAGGTTTCCATGTCCATCACCACCTCCGGGAGTTTACTCAAACTCATGTCCATTGAGTCGGTGATGCAATCCAACCATCTCATCCTCTGTCATCCTCTTCTCCTCCTGCCTTCAATCTTTCCCAGCAGCAGCATCTTTTCAAACAAGTCCGTTCTTCACATCAGGTGGCCAAAGTACTGAGTGTAAAAATACAATTAAGCAAATTTATTCATATTTTGAATCCTCCTTGGTGGACCATCTCTGAAATTAGAAGTATTTCATTCCTCACAGTCAGCTAGTAATCTCATCAAGGACTACTAGGAATAGAGACTATCTTCTTAGCTCAGAACTGCCAGAGCATTCTACCTAATACTAAGTGTTCTCTTTCTGTTATAGCCTAGCTAGGCAAAAGTTCTGAAAAATAATACAGCTTCTTCACCTCTTAACAAAGTAAAGGGGAAATATCTATAGCATTGCTGTCACTGGAAATTACACTGACAAAATGATTATAGTCTCAGGTTAAATTCAATGAAGTAAAATCTCAATAGATATGTGTGAAAGTAACACAGGACTGGAAAAGGTCAGTTTTCATTCCAATCCCAAAGAAAGGCAATGCCAAAGGATGCTCAAACTACCACACAACTGCACTCATTTCACATGCTAGTAAAGTAATGCTCAAAATTCTCCAAGTCAGACTTCAGTAGTATGTGAACCATGAACTTCCAGATGTTCAAGCTGGTTTTAGAAAAGGCAGAGGAACCAGAGATCAAATTGCCAACATCTGCTGGATCATGACAAAGCAAGAGTTCCAGAAAAACATCTACTTCTGCTTTATTGATTACGCCAAAGCCTTTGACTGTGTGGATCACAATAAACTGGAAAATTCTGAAAGAGATGGGAATACCAGACTACCTGACCTGCCTCTTGAGAAACCTATATGCAGGTCAGGAAGCAACAGTTAGAACTGGACATGGAGCAACAGACTGGTTCCAAATAGGAAAAGGAGTATGTCAAGGCTGTAAATTGTCACCCTGCTTATTTACCTTCTATGCAGAGTACCTCATGAGAAACACTGGGCTGGAAGAAGCACAAGCTGGAATCAAGATTGTGGGAGAAATATCAACAACCTCAGATATGCAGATGACACCATCCTTATGGCAGAAAGTGAAGAGGAACTCAAAAGCCTCTTGATGAAAGTGAAAGAGGAGAGTGAAAAAGTTGGCTTAAAGCTCAACGTATAGAAAACTAAGATCATGGCATCTGGTCCCATCACTTCATGGCAAATAGATAGGGAAACAGTGGAAACAGTGGCAGACTTTATTTTTGGGAGCTCCAAAATCACTGTAGATGGTGACTGCAGCCATGAAATTAAAAGATCCTTACTCCTTGGAAGGAAAGTTATGACCAACCTAGATAGCACATTAAAAAGCAGAGACATTACTTTGCCAACAAAGAACTGTCTAGTCAAGGCTATGGTTTTTCCAGTGGTCATGTATGGATGTGAGAGTTGAACTGTGAAGAAAGCTGAGCACCAAAGAATTGGTGCTTTTGAACTGTGGTCTTGAAGAAGACTCTTGAAAGTTCCTTGGTTGCACGGAGATTCAATCAGTCCATTCTGAAGGAGATCAGCCCTGGATGTTCTTTGGAAGGACTGATGCTAAAGCTGAAACTCCAATATTTTGGCCACCTGATGCAAAGAGTTGACTCATTGGAAAAGACTCTGATACTGGGAGGGATGGGGGCAGGAGGAGAAGGGGATGACAGAGGATGAGACGGCTGGATAACATCGCCGACTCGATGGACATGAGTTTGAGTGAACTCCGGGAGTTGGTGATGGACAGCGAGGCCTGGCATGCTGAGATTCATGGGGTCGCAAAGAGTCGGACACGACTGAGCGACTGAACTGAAATGAACTGAACTGAATACATGGATGCATGAAGGAATGACAAGGTTTCCATACTCTGAATGATAATACTTACTGAAATTTGTCTCTCAGATGAACTTTGATCATAAGAGAACCAGCATCTATTAGTTACTTAAATGCATGATAGCTCTAAGATAGTAATAAAAACATTGACACATCTAAAAGAGTATGCTCCTTGGATTGATTAGTATCCTTGGAAATATGTGACTCAGGCATTTCAGTCCACGTTTTCACAGAGATATATAAATATGTCCCAATGGAATATCCATTAAACCATTCTTCCTTTTTATCAAATATATATTGCTACCATAACTAGGACACATAAATTTCTTACCATACCTAGTTAGAATACGTTTTGGGAAAGAAGGACCAATGAGTCCTAAATCAATCAAACCATCATCATGATTGAAAATAGTTAACAGTTGCTTTATTTTGGGTCATAATATGTACCACAGAAAATAATGAATCATTAACCAGTGCCCAACGGCTGATTTGTATTATAAACAGTCTTACTGGGCTCATTATTACCATTCTCAATTTATTTAAAAAAGAAACTCACATTTTACATGAGCTAAACATTCCTCCAAAGTCACACAATCAGCATATGCCAGAGGAGAAAGTAAAATCCAGTTCCACTCCAAACCTTCACCTTTCTTCTACTACAAAAGGAAATCAAGATAAAAGAAAAAAACTTATAATAAAGGTTTTCTACAGTTTTTATCATGAAGGATTTTCAGAGTACTCAGAAACAATAAGGACAGATATTCTTATTTACTCTTGTTTTATAAATGAGGTTTGATGAATAATTAATATGACTTAGAGCAAATCTATTAATAAATCATTAACTATCTATTCCAACATCTTGGTCGATGTTCACTGTTAAAGTGGTGGTCAGTGTATTATTTCTTTTTGTTTAATTAATTAATTTATTTTTTACTTTACAATATTGTATTGGTTTTGCCATACATCAACATGCATCTGCCATGGGTATACACGTGTTCCCCATCCTGAATCCCCCTTCCACATCCCTCCCCATACCATCCCTCTGGGTCATCCCAGTGCACCAGCCCCAAGCTTCCTGTATCCTGCATCATTTCTTATATGATATTATACATCATTTCTTATATGATATTATACATGTTTTAATGCCGTTCTCCCAAATCATCCCCCCTGTCCCTCTCCCACAGAGTCCAAAAGACTGTTCTATACATCTGTGTCTCTTTTGCTGTCTCGCATACAGGGTTGTCGTTACCATCTTTCTATATTCCATATATATTATTGTAAGTTTGGACGATATACCTGCACACACTTCAGTTTGTAAAGTTGGTACCAGTAGACTTCTGTACTACAGGCCCCTAGTCATTGCCTCTCTCAGTTGTTAGATTTGAGCAAATATGGATGAATTGACTATCTTTCAGATTAATTGTGTTATGTTGAATCAAAGCCAGGAATTTGGAGATGAATCATTCCCCATATTGCAGGTTTTATACCCTCACTTGGAAGCAGTCCCAGAGGCTCAAACTTTGCAGTGGATACTTCTTTACCATCTGGGAAATAATAAATAATACTTGAGAGAGTTCACATTTTCTGTATCACATGATGTGAGTTGATAACAGAATTTGATTTGAGTGAGACTGAGTAACTTTCTGAAGAAACAGGAAAGCAGAAATAAAGTCACAGATGTAATGATTACTGTGGGGGGTGCAAATGGGGAAATTGGGATTGACATATATGTTCTACTATGTATAAAACAGATAACTGATGAGAACCAACTGTATAGCACAGGAAACTGTACTCAATCTGTGGTGATCTAAATGGGAAAAAAATCCAATGAAGAGTGGATATATGTATACAATAGGTGATTCCCTTTGCTGTACAGCAGAAAGCAGCACAACATTGTAAAGCAGCTATACTCCAGGGAAAATTAATTTTAAAAGTAAAGAAACAGTTTATTTACTCAAGTTGTATGCCTCTGACAACACTAGTTCAGTTAGAATTAAGGATGTAGTTATATAGGGAACTTAGCAGAGAGGGAAACACAGAAATAAAGTAGAAAACTGGATTCGTGTAATACTGTCAATCTTCACATGCATGGATGCACGGTTCCCTCTCTGTCTCTCTTTACATTTCTAGCATTGCTATCATTGAAAAGTACCCCTAAAAAATAATTATAGTCAGGAGGTAAATTCAATGAGGTTAAGTCTAATTAAATATTCATGAAAACAATACATGAAGGACAAATAATCTGTACATAATTGCAACACTCTTTACATATACATATGCATATGCATAAACATATACATATACACACATACATATATATGTTTGTGTGTCTATACATAAAATAGACATATATTCAAATATATGTATTCCTTAATATACATACATGTATACACACAAAATCACATGTATGCATATATACATGTGCAAACACCACACATACATATTTATAAAAATTCCTACACAAATAAGAAGTATGGGGATATTATATATTGCAAGCAAAATACAGATACAACATACGTACATTTGTTTCTGCCTATGTGTGTGACTAACAATTTGATACTCAGTATTTATTAAATGTCTACTATATACCTGAATTTATCTTAGATGCCTTGGAAAACACTATTAGAAAAAATAATACCATGTTTTCTCTCAAGAACCTAGAGCACTCATGAGGATTCACATCATTAACCTTTTAAATAACATGCTACACAGAATCTTATAGTATAGAACAATATTTTAGTGAATGATTGGCATGACTTCATTAAGTAGATTAGTAAAAAAATCTTTTTAAGAGCTGACTTTTATAAAGACATACATATACACATATATATGCATATCTATATGTAGGATTTTAACAATCTATTGTCCAATGAACATTAAAAGGCCCTTTATAAGCTTAAAATATAATTAAAAACATGAATTTATATTTTTGAAAAATTAATGTTAAATGTTTTTATATTTTTATTACATGAATAAACACTACAGATATGTTCTATAAAAATTCAAAAATGTAAATACATCTCTACTGAAAATTATACTTAGGAATACAAAAGTTTTTAACTCTGATACAAAAGGCTACACTTATAGAAACCATCACAGATATCTAATGTTATTTTCCTAGTTTACTAAAGAAGATATATATATTTAAAATTGATTTTCCCTATTTTGACTTCACTTTATTATTGTAATTGTATGTATTAGAAAGAAAAAAAATCACTAAATTTTAAATTCAATGTTATATATATATAACATCTTTCTTCCAAATCCCCCTAATGTATCATACAGCTCTATTTGTCCTTTAGCATGAAAACTTTAGGCATGAACTTTATTATGGTAGATACAGTCTACCAAAACTTACTAAAGATAGCAATATGTATCTGGTGACTGTCATTAATATTAATACCTGAAACAATGTAGGACCCTTATTTTACATGGAAGAATGCTAAGAGATTTGCACATATTATCTTATCTCATTCTCACAGCTTTGTAATAAGTTAGGCACTGCTACAATCCTTTAACTACAAATGGTAAAACTGATATTCTACAATGCGCCTTCAGTTACTAAATGTATAAAGAAGACCTAATACTTATCCTTTTCACAATATTTCAAAAAACTGAAGCTGATGGAACCCTCTCAAAGTCATTCTGTGAAGCCATTATTCTGATACCAAAACCTGAGAAATACAGTAAAAGAAAAAAAAAGAAAAGAAAAGAAAATTACAAACCAATTTCTCTGATAAATATAAATATATTGACCAAAATATAAGAAAATCAAATTCAACAATATATAAGGGATCATACACCGTGATTAAGTGGGGCTTATTCTAGGGATATAAGTATGGTTCAATATTTGCAGGAAATAAAGCAAAGCCTCAAAATGGCTAAAGAAACCATAAAACTCCAAGAAGAAAATATGGTAATTATCCTCTTTGACAATGATCGTTGAAATACTTTTTTGTTTTTATGGATATATCAGGTAAGGGAAGCAAAATAAAACATAAACAAATGATCTAATCAAATATCTACATTTTCGTACATTGAAAGAAACCATCAAGAAAATGAAAATGCAATCTACTAAATGGAAGAAGATTGTCACAGATAATATGTTCAATAAATTTTTAATATCCAAATATGTAAAACACAACTAAGTATCAAAGAAACAATCTGATTTTAATGGACAGAGAAGTTGAATAGATATTTTTTCCAAAGAAGAGCTACAGATGGCAAACAAAAATATGAAAAGGTGCTTGATATCACTAATTAGGAAATGCAAATAAAAACCACAATGAGAAATTAGTTCACACAGAATGGCCATGGTCAGAAAGACAAGAAATAGCAATTGTTTGTAAGAAAGCAGAGAGAAGCAAGTACACTTCCTAGTACACTGTTAGTGTGAATGCAAATTGGAGCTGGTTCCATACAAAACTGAATGGGGTTTTCCTCCAGAAATTATAAATAGAACTATCATACCATCTAGCATTTCCAGTCCTGGATATTTAATCCAAAGAAAACAAAAACACAAATTCAAAATGATATATGTACCCCAAAGTTCACAGTAAGATATATAGTAACCAAGATACTAAAGCAACCAGAGCCACCTGATTGTACATAATGAGAAAACGGATAAAGATGTTTACACAACACATCTATATACACACAATGGAATATTTGTCAGGCATGAAAACAATGAAATCTCATTTGCCTCAATATGGATAGTCCTGCAAGTATTATACTTAGTGAAATAAGCCAAGAGAAAGACAAATATTATTTGTCTTTACTTATATGGGGAATCTAAAAAATGAAGCAAACAAATAAAACAGAAGCAGAGTCACAAATAAGACAGAATCAAAGAAATAAAGCAAAACAAAACACAAAACTAGTGGTTATCAGAGAGGAGTTCAGTCAGAAGGAGAAGCAAATTAGGTGAAGGGGATTGAGCAAAATAAACTATCAGTTATAAACACAATTTGAGAAAATGATAAACTACATAAAAGGGGTGTGACTAAGATAAAATATGAAATGGATTCCTGGCTCCCTAGATGTAGATGTGAAGCTAGTCGCTTCAAAAAGTTTGACTTAAGGTCACAGATGCTCTCCTACCCTGAGAAATTGTCCTGGTATGTCCCCCTCAGGGGAGAAATAGCCTCTGCATAAAATGTTTGTCTTGAGAGATCCTGGGCAGGAAGGACAGCCTGACACACAAGAAAAGGCAGAATGTTGTTCTTGGGAAGACAGTCCAAGTTTAATACTGGTGAGGGGTTCTCCTCTAAAATGACTCAGAGCAGTGGGGCAGAGCAGCACTGTGGACATTGAGGAGAGTTTCTGGAGGTCACATCAGGTAGTACCACTTGCAGATATATCATAGATGAGATACCCAGCCCTCTTTATTTCAGCTACTGTTACAAAGAAAAGGAGCCACTCAGACATTGTATTGTGTACTTTCACTGCAGATATGAGTCTGGGTAAATGATCAGAATCCAGAACCATGGATATCAAAGTGACCATCAGTAGAGTGATCTCTTTGAAATAGTCACTGTTTTATTAGTTGTAAGGCCTTAGGGATGATCTTAGTACTCTGTGCTAAAAAAATAGAGATGTTAATACTTGGTCTCTGTTTATTAATCTGGTCTTGAATCAGAATCTATAAAGATGACAGTGTTTCTCACAGTTCAAAATAAGAAACTGACTTACAGACTCCCATTTTGTTCTGACTGAGTTGAATCTAATTTACATATTCCATGTTCCAGGATGAAAATCCAGTATTTGTAAATTTATCCCAGGAAGATTTTTTATAAATGGCTGTCAAAGATGGAGCCCTAAAAGTTTTACCATTTGTTCCCTAAGTGTGGTGTATATATGGAATATTATGAAGATGCCTTAAAACACAGCTCCTAAACTAATTAGATTAGGGAATTACCTTTCAATTTCAACCAGTGGTGGGATTCAGTTTTCATAGTTCCTCAGAAGGAACCATGTTTATACTATTTGTAAGCTTTGTGTTTTATTAGAAAATACAATATTAGCATCAAGAGTTTTACTACAGTGTAATAATAATTTGGAATAGCTAATGTTATGAAAAACCCAGTGTCAAGGCATTTTTTTAGACATCACAGATGCAATGTTTTATTTCATTAGTGCTAGAGCTATATGAAGTTGATACCATGATGATCTCAGACTCTACAGATAAAAATATGAGGCTTAGGGAATGACTTTCTAAGATCACTAGGAAGTGGGAATTTGAAGACATAAAGCTATGTTTGAGTGGGTTAAAAGGAGTGTGTCTGAACACCAAACCAACCGAATCTTAACTAGACACAATAGGCAGATATGATCTGAATGAGCATTTCCACAGATAAATCCAACACCAACTGGATATCAGTTGACAAGAACAGTCTAGTAAGAAGATCAATCTGTTATTCAAGATCTAAAACCATATAAATCAGGAGGCCTTCAAATTAATCCATACCTTTACAACTTTTGAGAATAGGTGGGCATGGGGAAGACTGGTTCCACTCTCAGTTCAGTTTAGTTCAGTTGCTTAGTCATGTCTGACTCTTCGCGACCCCATGGACTGCAGCATGCCAGGTTTTCCTGTCCATCACCAACCCCTGGAGCCTACTCAAACTCATGTCTATTGAGTCAGTGATGCCGTCCAACCATCTCATCCTCTGTCTCCTTCTCCTCCCACCTTCAATCTTTTCCAGCATCAGGGTCTTTTCCAATGAGTCAGTTCTTCGCATCAGGTGGCCAAAGAGTCGGACACGACTGAGTGACTGAACTGAACAAAACTGAATTGATTTACTTGACCCTTTGTTAGCATAAACAGTCAGTCAAATAAAGGAGAAAAATAGTTATTTTACATACATAAGTTGGAGAAAAATTTATAGTATATCCTGAAGCCTATCTCAACTGGTTCTTTCCAATTCATTAGGTCTCTGTTGTCCTGAAATAGTTTTGAATTCAATAACAGTTACCTTTAAATTTGGTTGAATGTGTTGAGTAATATGTTTGAGAAATCATAGTAAGGCATAAAATTCTATACCACTTCAAAGATAAATACTAAATTTAGGAAATCTCAGAGGTATTTGAAGAACCTATCCTAGAATAAAACACTAGCATGCTGTTGGACTGTTTACTTCTCATCAAATTTGTCATTATTTAGAATAATTACATTCACCAATGGTCTTGTTGCAAGTAATTATAGTAACCATGTGGATAAAAACTGAGTATGAATAAGAAAGAGACTGTAAATAATCAAAACTAAATCCCATATAAAACAGAATATTTAGACTTAACGCAGTTCATGTATTATTTTCATTCCCAGTCTGTCCCTGATTGCTCTTAATCTCTGTGCAGCCACTGAAGAACTATTGTCAGCACCTATTTTTTTTTATATGCTCTAGAAATTCACAGAAATTAAATTATTTAATTAATACTCTTTAGTAACTGCTAATTAGGATGAGTTTAGATTCGTCTATGCTATTGGATACCTGAGCAGTCAATCGTCTTTGTTGCTTAGTAGAATTTCATTATGTAAACACTTCAGATCTGACTTGTCTATTTTCCTGGTGATGAGTAGTTATGATTTTCCACTTTGGGGTTATCAAAGTATACAATTGCCAAAAAGCAAGTCTTTGTGTAAATACAGTTTGTAAGTAAGGAAAATGTATGTATGAGCCTGTAAAATGTAATTACTTCTATTCTTTTTATAATGCTTTATTGACCTATGTGTCTATCACTGTGTAAATGGCCAAGACTTGAGTATAGTTTTATAAGTTTGTAATTCTATAAGAACATTGGTTTTGCTATTCTTTAACCAAAGCACTTAGAGTGTTCTTATAACCATTTTAGTTCAGTTCAGTTCAGTTCAGTCGCTCAGTTGTGTCCGACTCTTTGTGACCCCATGAATGGCAGCACGC
>NW_011484859.1:4367-6411 GCF_000754665.1 Bison bison bison | reverse complement strand
GCATTATTTTACTAGCGTGTGAGATGAGTGCAATTGTACAGTAGTTTGAGCATTCTTTGGCATTGCCTTTCTTTGGGATTGGAATGAAAACTGACCTTTTCCAGTTCTGTGGCCACTGCTGAGTTTTCCAAATTTGCTGGCATATTGAGTGCAGCACTTTCACAACATCATCTTTCAGGATTTGAAATAGCTCCACTGGAATGCCATCACCTCCACTTGCTTTGTTTGTAGTGATGCTAAGGCCCCCTTGACTTCACATTCCAGGATGTCTGGCTCTAGTTGAGTGATCATACCATCCTGATTATCTTGGTCGTGAAGATCCATTTTAAAATAAGCTTAAACTAAAAAATGTTTTAAATTGATTTGCCAATATAGGAAGAATTGAGATCTTAACATAGTTTGGTCTTTTTAATCAATCATACGTTTATACTTTAAATTTTTTAAGTTGCCTAAATGTCAGGAATTTTTTAGAACTTAAATTTATAATTGATTTACAATACTGTATTACTTTTAACTGTTATACAATATTTTTAGATTATACAAGAGTGATATAATATTTTAGCTTATACATCATTTAAAGTTATTACAAAATAATGTCTTTATTTCCCTATTCTATACAATATACCCTTGTTTACCTATTTTATACATAATAGTAAATATTACTTAATTGCACACCCTATCTCTCCTTCCCTCTCCCCACTGGTAATCAACAGCTTGCTTTCTGTATCAATAAGTCTATTCTGGTTTTATTATATACATTTGTTTGGATTTTTTTTCAGTTGCAACACATAACTAAAAACATGAGTGTTTGTCTTTCAATGACTTATTTCACTAAGCATAAAATACTCTAGATGTATGCACATGGCTGCGATTGGCAGAATTTCATTCTTTTTATGGTTGAGTATTATTCCATTGTGCATTATTACCACATCTTATTTATACATACATTTGTTGATGGGCACTTGGGTTGCTTCTATTCCATGGCTATTGCATGTAACACTGCTATGAACATTGACATGCATGCATCTTTTCAAATTAGTGTTTTGATTTTTTTAATATACATATACAGAGGAGGGAAGTTACTGTTCACATGGTAGTTCTATTTTTATTTTTTGATGTATTTTCATGCTATTATCCACAGTGGCTGCACCAATTTGCAAGCACCTCAACAATGCACCTGAGTTCCCTTTACTAGGCATGGTAGTCAACATTTGCTATTTGTGTACTTCTTGACAGCTATTCAGACAGGTATGATGTGATATTTCATTATGGTTTTAATTTGCATTTCTCTAACTGGACAGCTACATGAAAAAGAATGAGGTTAGAACATTTTGTCACAGCATATAAAAAAGTAAATGCAAAATTAAAGACCAACATGCAATACCTAGAACAATAAAACCACTAGCAGAGAATATAGGCAGAACACTCAGACATAAATCATAGCTACAATTTTTTGGATCTGTCTCCTAAGGCAAAAGAAATGAAAGCAAAATAAACAAATGGGACCTCCATAAACTAAAAAATGTTGGAAAGGAAAACATTGACAAAAGAAAAAGACAATCTACTGAATGGGGAACATTTCTGTTGTATTTTGTAAGTGCCTACTACTAAGTACTCTATGTTTCCAATGCCTTTGTAAGTGGTATTGTGAATTTCTATGAAAATTTATTTTAAAATTTTAATTTCCAATTGTTTGCTAAGAGAACATATAAAAAAGTGTTGAATGTTATACTAGAGAAGTTACTGAGATAAATGACTGGATCTAATAATTTTTTTCTGTAAATGTTCATGTCATTTGTGAATAGGAAAGCTGACATCTTTCATTCCATCATCTTACTTCTTTACTTCTTATATTTTACTAACATCATCTTATTTCTTTTTTCTTCCTATGGACCTCACTAGAATCTATAGTAAAATACTAAACATAATCAAGGCTATTTTATATTCTTCAGATCAGATCAGATCAGATCTTTAACTCAGTTGTGTCTGACTCTTTGCGACCCCATGAATCGCAGCACACCAGGCCTCCCTGTCCATCACCATC
>NW_011484859.1:0-315 GCF_000754665.1 Bison bison bison | reverse complement strand
CCATTGGTCTATATTTCTGCTTTTGTGCCAGTACCATACTGACTTGATGACTGTGGCTTTGTAGTATAATCTGAAGTCAGGAAGGTTGATTCCTCCAGCTCCATTCTTCTTTCTTAAGACTGCTTTGGCTATTTTGGGGTCTTTGTGTTTCCGTATGAATTGTGACATTTTTGTTCTAGTTCTGTGAAAAATGCCATTGGTAAGTTGATAGGGATCACATTGAAAATCTGTAGATTGCATTTGGTAGTATAGTCATTTTCAAAATACTGATTCTTCCTACCCAGGAACATGGAATATCTCTCCATCTGTTTATGT
>NW_011484858.1:17693-19103 GCF_000754665.1 Bison bison bison | reverse complement strand
GATATAAGGGTTTCTGAGACCAAAACACTGTTAACATACTAGTTGTATGTACACAAAGCATACCATTCCTGTAAGACAGAGGGCAACCTACTTGTACAGATGAATTTTTTAAGATATTTAATTACAAGTCAATGAGAAAATATTTTGTTTCAGAAAAAATCAGTAAAGGCAAAATTTTAGCATGAATTCACTGTAAGATGGTTTTCACATCCTCTGTTTTATTTGTTTGCTTTGCTTTATATCTCATGAAAACCTTCAAAAGTATATTAAAATCATGGATCCTCAATAAAAATAAGGCAACCCCACACAATCTTAACAAGAAATCAAAAAATCAATATACAAGTGGTTCTTAGGTTGTCTGCCTCTAATGATAAAATCTCTTGTACTAGATCAGGTCCATCATATGCCTGAGGACATGTCCTTATATTAGTATGTGAGGAGCAGAATGTTTGCCTTTCTTGGTTCTTCTGCACCACTGACAGCTCTGTAAAATATTGCTCAGAAAGATCAATAGACATTTCAATAACTTTGTTGCCTAGGAAATTAGTTGAATTTCAAACTGACACTGAAAACAGAAAGGAATGTCTGCACATAACTTGATAAAACAAAGTGTAAATTGTAGGCATTAGATTGAGACTTTACTAAAGTTTCTTTTGACTAAAAAGAGAAAGTAGAAACACAAAGGTTTACTTCTGGTTTGGATGTGCACTTGTTTTCTCTACCTCTGATTAAGATAGTTCATTGATCCTCTCTAAGCTGAGAAGGCAATGGCACCCCACTCCAGTACTTTTGCCTAGAAAATCCCATGGGCAGAGGAGCCTGGTGGGCTGCAGTCCATGGGGTCGCTAGAGTCCGACATGACTGAGCGACTTCACTTTCACTTTTCACTTTCATGCATTGGGGAAGGAAATGGCAACCCACTCCAGTGTTCTTGCCTGGAGAATCCCAGGGAAGGGGGAGCCTGGTGGGCTGCCGTCTATGGGGTCTCACAGAGTCGGACACGACTGAAGTGACTTAGCAGCAGCAGCAGCAGCAGCAAGCTGAGAAATGTAACCACATTTCTAGCAGGATATGGGAAGTAGGGACCTGAATGTGACATTGGGAATCATCCCTCTTGAGATTCATTGTAACACCTGGGACCAGAGAGAAAATCATGTCTTAGTCTTATTCTCCATAATTTCAAACCACTGTTTGCCTTAAAAGCTGTATGTGGGCACACAAAAAATATCAAATTGAAAGTTTGATGACTGCTTGTCTTATGTTTTCCCTTTCTTTTATAATGAAATGACTTCCTCTCTAAAATTCAGAGCTCTTATCAATATCCTTCATGATGCATGTGCATGTCTTGAACAGGTCAGGCTTTAACAGGAGTCTGAAACTGGCAAAGTGATTGGCAAACATCATTTATAT
>NW_011484858.1:10526-14411 GCF_000754665.1 Bison bison bison | reverse complement strand
AAGATACCCAACGATATTCACTGATACATAATGTGAACCAAGGAAAAATCAAGCAAACAAAGAGAAAAACCTCTCTTCATGATATGGCTGACAAGTTTTTGAAAATATTTCAGAAACTATAAACCTTCCAAATCAAAAAAATTTCATTGTCTTAGCACCGTTTGGTAAATCTGTCTTTTATAACTTTGTACTATGCAAAGAGTTGACTCATTGGAAAAGACCCTGATGCTGGGAGGGATTGGGGGCAGGAAGAGAAGGGGATGACAGAGGATGAGATGGCTAGATGGCATCACCAACTCGATGGACATGAGTTTAAGTGAACTCCGGGCGTTGGTGATGGACAGGGAGGCCTGGCATGCTACAATTCATAGGGTCGCAAAGAGTTGGACACGACTGAGCGACTGAACTGAACTGACTGACTGACTATTATGAGCACTGTGAATAGAATTATCTGTCCTTAGTAATTTTACATAACAATAACAATGCAGTCTGGTCTTGTCATTAAATTCCTATGTGACATTTCTTTTAAATACACTAAAATAACACAAGCTAATGATCTGACACATTCCTCCAAGTCTCATAAGTGAATTACAAAAGAAAAAAAAATAGGAAGAGTGATTTATGTACTGAAAATTATCTCTGATTAGTTAGAGAATACAAATATATTATATACCTCTGGTGAAATGTGTATCTGAATTGATCAACAATTTCTCCTGAAACACTTTGCTTATTTCTCTTTTTACATCTTTGTTTGGAAGGCTTTAGGTCTGTATATTAAAACTCTGTACACTTATGAGTAAAGTGGGTAGAATAAACTTTCCTTTATTAACTTTATACAGCAATAACAATGCTGCTTGGTCTTGTGTTTTAATTTATATGTGGTATTTTTTTAATACACTAAGTCACAACTAACAATAGGCTAACATTCCTCCAAGTTTTATAGGTGAATTTCAAAAGAAAAAGAATAATTCATAGCCAAAATTATTTTTTAATTTAAATAACTCACTAATTGATCAGACAATATGGATATATTACATATCTGTGATCAAAATGTGCACCCTATTTGGGAAAAAATTTCCTTTGCATCATTCTCCTTACTGAGTTTTTAACATCTTTGTTCTGAAGGCGGTGATCAAAGGGTTTAGCATAGGACTCAAGAAAATGTAAAAAACAGCTACAGTTTTGCCTAGTTCTACAGAGGTCTTGGAAGAGGGCCTCAGATGCATGCAGAACAGTGTCCCATAAAATATAGTGACAGCCGTCACATGAGACTTACAGGTGGAGAAGGCCTTGTGCCTCCCTCCTGCAGAGCAGATATGCAGAATGGCTCTACAGATGAAAATGTAGGAGATGAAGATGATGGTGAGAGAACACATGAGGTTGGAACCAGCAACTACAAACATGGCAGTCTCTTTGACATAAGTATCTGAGCAGGCCAGGACTAGGAGAGGTGGGTCCACACAGTAAAAGTGGTTGATTTCATTGGGTCCACAGAAGGAGAGACGGAGCATCAGGATGGTCTGCGCAAGACCATTTGCAAAGCCGTAAGTATCAGATCAGATCAGTTGCTCAGTCGTGTCCGACTCTTTGTGACCCCATGAATCGCAGCATGCCAGGCCTCCCTGTCCAGCACCAACTCCCGGAGTTCACTGAGACTCACGTCCATCGAGTCAGCAATGCCATCCAGCCATCTCATCCTCTGTCGTCCCCTTCTCCTCCTGCCCCCAATCCCTCCCAGCATCAGAGTTTTTTCCAATGAGTCAACTCTTTGCATGAGGTGGCCAAGGTACTGGAGTTTCAGCTTTAGCATCATTCCTTCCAAAGAAATCCCAGGGCTGATCTCATTCAGAATGGACTGATTGGATCTCCTTGCAGTCCAAGGGACTCTCAAGAGTCTTCTCCAACACCACAGTTCAAAAGCATCAATTCTTCGGCGCTCAGCCTTCTTCACCGTCCAACTCTCACATCCATACATGACCATAGGAAAAACCATAGCCTTGACTAGACGAACCTTTGTTGGCAAAGTAATGTCTCTGCTTTTGAATATGCTATCTAGGTTGGTATAAGGAACAGCAAAAAGAGAAAGGCAGACACCTCGGGACATCTTGCTGGCATATAACAAGGGTTTGCAGATGGCCATGTAGCTATTGTAAGCCATCACTGTGAGCATATAATAATCTTCAATCACCAAGGCAATGAAAAAGTAGAACTGTATAAAGCAGCCAAGGAAGGAAATTATTTTTCTCTTGGATAGGAAATGAACCAGCGTCTCAGGAGTGATGTTGGTGGCATAACAGATCTACAAAAGAGAGGTGGCTGAGGAAGAAATTCATTGTAGTCTGAAGCTTTGAGTCAGTTCTGATTAACAAAATCATGCCCACATTACCAATGACTGTGATCAGGTAGATGACTAGGAAGACCACAAAAAGGACAGGCTACAAGTCAGCTCGATCTGTCAGTCCCAGGAGGATAAACTCAGTCACTTCTGTGTAGTTTTCCTTTAACATTGTGTTTGCTCAGCTTCCAACATGTTCTAAAGTAAATGAAATAAAACTCGTTTGTCATTTTTCCATTACTCACATCATATCATCTGATGCCCATTCCTCTCATAATGTAAATACATGTGAGATAAATAGCCTAGTAAGCGTGAAATTAATACTTTGAATATCTAAATTAATACAGAGCTTCTTTACATAAAGTCATACATTCAAATGCTTTTCTCCAAGTCTTTTCATAGTTGAAAAATATTTATGTTTTCTGAAAATTGTTTTCATGATCAGAATTACTTATAATTCTTTAAACATTGCTTTTCATTGAAATTATGACACTTTGTTTTTCAATATAACTTATGATGCGGTATCTAAAGCATCAGTCATCAAAACTCATGTGTTTTCACAGCTTAGTGGACTTAAGTTCATGGAATTGGTGGGTCTTTATAGAACCAGATTCTGTCTACTTGCCCCTTCAAACTCAAGATCACTTTCAGACTGGTCCCTCACTCTGCAATGCATATCCTCTTTCCCCACTCTTGTCTATCTGAGGGGGTCCTAAAATAATCAAATATTCCTCAACTTTTAAGACAGCTCAAAATACCTTTGCTTTGTGTTTTATAGCCAATTATTGGGGGCAAAATTGTTGTATGAGATACAAAATCAAATCCCTATTTTTGGATAATAGAGAAGCATATAATACATAAATAATGTGTATGTTTGTGTTGGTGGATGGGTATATATATATGTATCATATATCAGTGATATTAAATATTCAAGTATAGAGTGATTGGGGTATAGAGATATTGTATTAAAATCACCCTGGTGTGAAATATGTGGAATCTAGATAAGTGGTACTGATGAACCTATTTGCAGGGCAGGAATAGAAATTCAGACATAGAGAACTGGCTTCAGACACAGCAGAGGAAGGAGATGGTGGAATGAATTGAGAGAGCAGCATTGAAACATATACATAACCATATGTAAAGCAGAGAGCTAATGGAAAGTTGCTGTACAACACAGGAAACTCAACCTGGTGCTCTGGGACAACTGAGAAGGGGGATGATGTGCAAGGTAGGAGCGGGGTTCAAGAGGGAGGGTGCATATGTATATGTAAGGCTGATTTGCATTGTCCTATGGCAGAAGCCAACACAATTTTGTAAAACATTTATCCTCCTATTAAATATAAATTTAAAAAGCAATCAAAAAAGATTGTCAGCAATATCCTTGGATCATAATGATTTTAAGTTTACCACGTTTTAACTCTTGCAAAGAGTAAGTATAAATTCTAAAACTGGAATTTTCAATATAAAGTTCATTAAAGCATGCAAAAAGTCATACTGAAAATAATCATATGATCCATATAACTGAGACAGTATATAAGAAATCGTAAAGT
>NW_011484858.1:9773-10010 GCF_000754665.1 Bison bison bison | reverse complement strand
AAAATAACTAATACAGTAAACCCCCTACATACAGACATTCAAGTTGCAAACTTTCAAAGTGCGAACATAGGTGTCAGCTCCTGTTTGCCAGCCATTTCACAGTACTGCTGCTGTTGCTGCTAAGTCGCTTCAGTCGTGTTCCACTCTGTGCGATCCCATAGACGGCAGCCCACCAGGCTCCCCCGTCCTTGGGATTCTCCAGGCAAGAACACTGGAGTGGGTTGCCATTTCCTTCTC
>NW_011484858.1:7430-9271 GCF_000754665.1 Bison bison bison | reverse complement strand
AAGAAGTATTTGCAAGTGGACAGAATTGTCTTTGGAGATGAACAAATTTGTACTCTTGACACTCACTTAAGTTTCTGTCATTGGTCTAGTTCTTTTTCTGCTATGATACCACCCCACTGTACAGTTATAAATATTTGTTCAGTTCAGTTCAGTTGCTCAGTCATGTCCGACCCTTTACAACCCCATGAATCGCAGCACGCCAGGCCTCCCTATCCATCACCAACTCCCGGAGTTCACTGAGACTCATGTCCATCGAGTCAGTGATGCCAAATGGTTGGCAAATCTTTCAAATATTCTTCTTACTAAACTTGTGCTTAGCCTATAGAGATCTTCTTTGGTTCCTGGGAATCTGGATCCAAATGTGTTGGAGACTCAAAACCACACAGTTTCTGTGATCTGGGGATGGTTATGCTTATATGGTCTTCTGGGGTTCATCTTTATCAACACTTTCCAGTGTGGTTACAGGGAAATATTTAAATACGTATTACTCAAGTGCAAGGAGTTAGGAAGTCTCTGATCTCTCAACTCCCAGAGGATAAGAACTAGCAGCTTCAACCAAGATGGCAGCCAAACCAGTTTATCCATTCTCTCTTGTGGCCATGGCACCTGTGATCAAGGAGACGAGGGAGGGGCATCTGGGCTGGGCTTGCGCCCCGTCTATGACTGTGTTTAGAAAATGATCTTGGACTCTGGGACCCAAGGCACAGAAGGTCCTAGTCATGGGATAATGGATGCATGAGCTCCCTAGTGTTCATAAAACAGCCTTATTCATACCTGTCACACAGAGTTGTAGGGGGGATTGAGGAAGAGAACATGTGGAAATATCTAAGTCCCTGCAGAACTGCTATTCTACTGCTAATGCCCAGTAGATAAAGGCATGTAGGCTAGAGTGACTCAGAAGGTAAAGAATTTGCTTGCCACGCAGGGGATCTGGGTTCAGTCCTTGGGTTGAGAAGGTGCCCTGGAGAAGGGAATAGCAACCCAATCCAGTATTCTCTCTTGGAGAATTCCATGGACAGAGGAGCCTAGGGGGCTACAGTCCTTGGGATTGCAAAGAGTCAGACATGACTGAGCAACTGCCAGGCTAGAGAAACTGCTTTTAGTAATAGAATAATGAATCATGATTAACTGTTAAGAGTTTTGCTGCCTCTTCTGTTTGCTAATTATGTGATCTTGGGCAAGTTCCTCAGCCTCTTTCTTTATACCTGAGTTCTAATACTTGTAAGAAGAGGGCAATAGGAGTACCTGTCACAGGATATTGTGGGGTTTCTATGAGTGAGCACATGTAAAGTGCTTACAACAGTGCTTGGCATAAACCAAAAGCTCACTGTTGTCTTTCATCACTTTCTGTATACAAAACCAGAGCACATGGCTTGACTGATTCAAGTTTCTGAAAGAATTGTCTCAAATCACATACATGGCTTCTTTATTCTTATGGCTGGTAAAATCTGGACAAATACAGAAATTAAGAGAGAAGGAAGGTTAAATTTTAAAGTATTGAATACTGATTCAAAAGTCACTATAGTCCAGAAATCTATGGATGTTCAGCCTTCTCTCACTAAAAAATCTGACAGTTTAGTTGAGTCCTAGGAAGGTTGTAGGAGATACAGGAAATGTGGATGCAATGAGAACTAACAGATAATGAGCACTCTGTATTTACGTCACTCCGCTAAGTGTGGTATTTCATCTAATTCTCACATACTCCTACTTTATGTAAATTAAAATTGATGTTTACTGTGAGCATCTTTTGAGATCAAAAGGCTAATAATAAGTAGACCTTGGATTGAAATACAAGCTGGTCTAATTTCTAAGCTTGAGCTCTAACAATTATGTTGTTGTAG
>NW_011484858.1:6772-7330 GCF_000754665.1 Bison bison bison | reverse complement strand
ATAGGGCACCGGGCACTGATTCTGTGATGTGTTTTTTGCACTGGTATTGGTGAGGGAAAAGGTGCTGATTCAGACCAACTGTACATTATTTAGAGGCTTTGCTTCTACCACCAGTGGCAAGGAATACATATTCCTCAGACATGCCCCCTGTGTAGCACTGACCAGAAAGGACCATTGAGAAAAGAGAATATTTCTCATCTCCCTTTCCACATTTGGCCCCTATCTGGGATATCGTCCTAAGCACTTTCTTGGGAGTTTTCATTCTATAAATTTCCTGATGTTTTCAGAGTAGAATGGAAGACTAAGCAGATGTTCAGACCTAGGACCAGGGATATTCTCTATATGAATGGGGCATGGTAGAGTCCTAGAGAAATAATATACCAAAGACATGAACCTGTGTATTGATGATCAGTTCTATTTACTGTAGATTTTATGCTTGTCATCGAACTTACCAGAACCTGTTAAACAGCTTAAATACAGCTTAAATAAATAGGGGTTATTGGGAGGAACACCAAAAAATATCATATACAATTACCCATTAGTGCTTTATGCATAAAA
>NW_011484858.1:5154-6672 GCF_000754665.1 Bison bison bison | reverse complement strand
TCTCATCTTCTTTCTTTCAACCAAAGCTTCATTTGTTCTGGTGCCAGGTGACCATGTGTTCAGGGGAAACTGTGGTCCATCTCCAGACCATAGTGTGACTTTGAATTAGTTTAAGTAACTATGACTATGTTTTTCTCCTTTCTAGTGATAAACTTAGGAATAGGCATGTGACACAATTCTAGCTAAGAAAAAAAAAAAAAAACTCTGGGTATTACTTTTAAAAAAAATTTGATTGAAATATAGTTGATTTACAATATTCTGTTAATTTCTTCTGTACAGCAAAGTGACTTAGAATATATATTATTTCCCATTATGATTTGTCACAAGATATTAAATATAGTTCCTGGTGCTAAATAATATGACCTTGTTTATCCATCCTGTATATACTAGTTCGCCTCTGCTAATCCTAAACTCCCATTCCATTCCTTCCCTCCCCTACCCAATCTCCCCCTTAGCAACTGCAACTCTGTTCTCTATGTCTGTGAGTCTGTTTCTGTTTTGTAGATATGTTCATTTGTGTCATATTTTATTTATTTATTAAAATTTTTATTGGCATATCATTGATTTACAATGTTGTGTCAGCTTCAGGTGTATAGCAAAGTGAAGTAATTATACATATACATATACATATATATATACATATACCCACACATTTTTTGGTGTCATATTTTAGATTCCACATATAAGTGATATCATATGGTATTTATGTTTCTCTTTCTGACTTACTTTGCTTAGTATTATAATCTCTAGTCCATCCATGTTCTGCAAATGCATTGATTCATTCTTTTGATGGTTGAATAATATTCTACTGTATATATGTACCACATCTTTCTTTACCCATTCTTCTGTTCATGGACATTTAGGCTGTTTCCTTGTATTGGCTATTGTAAATAGTGTTGCTATGAATGTAGGAATGGTATCTTTTCAAATTAGTTTTGTCTGAGTATATGCTCAGAAGTGGAATTGCTGGGTCATATGGCAACTCTGGTTTTTGTTTTGTTTTGTTTTGAGGAACCTCCATCCTATTTTCCATAGGAGCATTCCCTTTTCTCCACATGTGGGTGCACTTCTGAGTGATGCTTCTCTGTTCCTAAAAAGAGTTATAAAACAATTTTTTTCTTTTCTGAATAATGCTTTTTTGCAAGGGGATGCCAGAATTGCCACTTATTGTTAATCAGTGGGATTTTGGACTGAGAATTTACCTGAAACACTTAAAGAGAACACACTGAATGATGATTTTCTAGTTTGTAATTGAACTTTACCTGAAACTGCTTTTTATTACTAGAGGACATACATTATTGAGATCTAAACTACCCTGAATTATGTCAGATAATCATTCTAGTATGTAGGAAAATGAACAGAAGAGTTATTTTATCAAATAGGAAATCAAATTTAAGAATATGTGAATACAGTAATCATTGCATGTATGAACAATGGCTGCTTTGCCTTCAAGCCCTATACTAGATCCTCCTGAAGACCATCAAAACCTCATGGCTGAAGGAGTCCCTCCCTATGATC
>NW_011484858.1:3313-4422 GCF_000754665.1 Bison bison bison | reverse complement strand
CTATGATCAGTTATTGGAAGATGCCTAAAATCAGTATTATTTACAAATGGTGGCTCAAGAGTGAAAAGCCATCTCTCAATCTGGTAAGTAGCAGCATAGAAACTAATTCACTGAAGAGGAAAATGTAAATCCATTCAGTGAGTAGAATGAAGAGTGGCGTTCCTTGTGGAATGAGAAATGGATTATAATGGTAGTGGCATCAGATGGACTACTGATTCTCACTAAGTATCCAATGGATTCATAATAGAGTCTGCAAAATGGGCCTTAGATAACTGGAAGATAAGGGGAACCCTGGATTATATCAAATAGGGGAATCTGAGTGAAAATTAATTCAAATAATAGAAAGAAATAATTGTTGCTAAAAAGGGAGCCAATAAATAAATAATAGTGTACCTTTTTGGGGGATTAATACAGGTATAACTGGTAGGATTAATTTTATTTCAATGAAATCTGTGATAATACTGATATTGATGATCAAACATATTAGGAAATTGAATTAAAATCTCCCCATGATATTCATTAGATGAAAGCTGATGTGTTAGAGGAGGAACTAGAGTTAGTTAACAATCAATGAATTGTTATATAATCAATACATTGATACTTTTCTTTAAGTTTAAATTTTAGTGGTCAGAGGAGATAAAACGGTTATCAAAGTCGTGCATCCTTATGAACAAGTTTGTGGTGAAATATTTGGTTAAATGAAATGCTTCTTTTAAAAATGCCCACACCTCATTTGATGATACAAGGCATTAGCAGCTTGGCAGATGTCATTCTATTCTTTTCTGTTTTATAAGTGATATATGCAGGAGATGAATAATTATGACTGATTTTTATTTAATGACTTGTCCAGGAGTCAAAAGATAGAATCTGTGGATTTCTGGAAAATTGTTTTCTGAAAAGACTCAGAAATTTAATATAACATTGGATATATTATATTTAATATAATATTGGAGGTCTTATCCAATATATTGTACTGTCACTTCAGTTGCAGCCCTATGGACTGTAGCCCACCAGGCTCCTCTGTCCACAGGATTCTCCAGGCAGGAATACTGGAGTGGCTTTCCATGCCCTCCTCCAGGGGATCTTCTCGACCCAGGGATAGAACCTGT
>NW_011484858.1:2540-3213 GCF_000754665.1 Bison bison bison | reverse complement strand
AGGAATGAATAAATTAATAAGTCACAAATGAAAGCAATCATTTGCTGACATAGTATAAGTGACAGGTCAAAAGTAGAGTAAGTATCAACTTCCCCCTGTTCCATCATCCCTCATGAAACATTGCACAGCCAGGAGTCAGGTGGATTAGCACAGATATGCGAGTCATCTCATTGCTGAGGGAGCCCTGAATAAAAGGTTTCCATAATTTTATAGACCTGCACAGGGGAAAGGATGAAGGAGTGGAAAGGGGAAAGAACTAGCAGGAGTGGATGTAAGATGTAAATCCTATCTTATCAATAATTATATAAAGTAGAATTGGTTTAGCACTCCAATTAATAGGCAGAGATTAGCAGAATGGACAAAAAACATGACTCATATATATTTTATCTACAAGGTTCATAATCCAAAGACACAGTGGAAAGTGAAAATGTCAAGAAGTATATATTATGGAAATAGTAACAAAAAGAGAGGTGAAAGAACGGACAATGCAAATATAGGACAAAATAAACTTTAGGCCATAAATTGTTGCTATAGACCAAGAAAGACATTTTATAATGATTAAATAAATAGTCAGTTACTCAAGATATAAGAATCATGAACCTATATGTATCTCAGCGTCCTCTGGTGACATCAGTCAGTGAGTAAATTTTCTCAGGGATGTTCCACCTGGATG
>NW_011484858.1:1177-2197 GCF_000754665.1 Bison bison bison | reverse complement strand
TATATATGGATTTATCTGTAATTTATCCAGAATAGGATTATAATTTGTGGATTCTGAAGTCAATTTTTAAGTCAGCCTGGGACTAAAGGGAAGGTCAGCATTTAGATTTTGTTCTTTGAAGGAAATCTTCAGCTCAAATATTGAATTCCAAGTGGAAAATGCATTAATATATGGCATCTACAAGAATGCTATAATGAACGTACCCTTTGCTGTAGTTGGGAATATACATTAAATACCAAGCTCTGGGTAACTTTTTATTCTGATTATATTTAAACATTCTTGGATATTCTAACCAGGTAAGATCTTATTTCTGCTGGAAATAGATGTGGTCTTTGCAATATGACTGAATTTCTGCATCCCTGACCTCAGACTTAGACTTTGATCTTAGAGAGGCAAGATGCATATTGCTGAAGATAAAAGATGAAAGTTAATTTTCTTTGTCACCATAAGGTGTTTTTTTGTTTTTTGTTTTTTTTTGCCCTTGTATACACTGGACTTCAGTCATCTTAAGGAAGGTAAGGTGTGATGGTGGGAAAAAAAATCATTAGAAAACTTGGATTCTTATCTGCTACTAATCAGCTGTGTTTCTTCTCTGACCTCAGCTCCTTCATCTTTAAAGAGAATATGAGTTGATAAAATACAAGTCCTAGAAAAAAAAAATTTAACTTTTAATTTTGTACTGGGGTATAGCCAATTAACAATGACTCAGCCATACACACATATGTGTATCTATTTTCCCCCAAACTCCCCTCCTCTCCTCAGTGCCACATAACATTGATCAGAGTTCCATGTGCTATACAGTAGGTCTTTGTTGGTTATCCATTTTAAATCTAGCAATGTGTACATGTCCATCCAAAACTCCCGAACTATTCCTTAGTACCGGAAGAATTTTAGGGCACAAAAACTCTGCAATTGTTAAATAGATCCTGAACTCATTAACATCTAACTGTACATCTCACAGCTTAGCCAAATAGCTGCCATGGATTACATATGGTCACAGGTGGTAGCTTTGTCAGAACT
>NW_011484858.1:0-1077 GCF_000754665.1 Bison bison bison | reverse complement strand
TCTGACATTGCTGATTCCCAGTAGTAAACTGGATCTACACTAGAGAGCTAAATTCCAAAGAGCTAGAGCCAGACATCCTGGTTTTTAGTACAGACTTTATTTTTTTATTTTTTTTTTATCATTTTGACTTGGACAAATTGTTTACCTTCTCACCACATTTACTTTTCTTTAGACTACAGATACTAGTGTTGTTAAATGGAATAGTGTATATAAAGCTTGTAGTATAGTGATCTTGCCTGGAGAATCCCAGGGACAGGGGAGCCTGGTGGGCTGCCATCTATGGGGTCGCACAGAGTTGGACACGACTGAAACGTCTTAGCAGCAGCAGCAGCAGCAGTATAATGATAGCACATAGCAAAAACTCAACAACATTTTAAGATTATTATAAGAACAATGTGTGATAAGTTGCTTCGGTCATGTCCGGCTCTTTGCAGCCCTATGCACTATCACTGACCAGGCTCCTCTATCCTTGGGGATTCTCCAGTTAAAAGTACTAGAGTGGGTTGCCATGACCTCCTCTGGGGAATCATCCTGACCCAGGGATTGAACCTGTGTCTCTTATGTCTCCTGTACTGGCAGGCAGGTTCTTTACCTCTAGTGCCACCTGGGAAGCCCTTAAGAACCACATGGTGGAAATTTAATCTCTGCATTCTATTAAAAATGAGAAAAAGCAGATTGATAGTAAAAGTTTATATCTTATAATGTTAGAGTATATGGAATTTAAACAAGTACCTAGATGTCCATCAGCAGATGAATGGATAAGAAAGCTATGGTACATATACACAATGGAGTATTACTCAGCCATTAAAAAGAATACATTTGAATCAGTTCTAATGAGGTGGATGAAACTGGAGCCTATTATACAGAGTGAAGTAAGCCAGAAGGAAAAACACCAATACAGTATACTAACGCATATATATGGAATTTAGAAAGATGGTAACAATAACCCGGTGTACGAGACAGCAAAAGAGACACTGATGTATAGAACAGTCTTATGGACTCTGTGGGAGAGGGAGAGGGTGGGAAGATTTGGGAGAATGACATTGAAACATGTAAAATATCATGTAAGAAACGAGT
>NW_011484857.1:4572-5500 GCF_000754665.1 Bison bison bison | reverse complement strand
TGCCCACAGTAGTAGATATAATGGTCATTTGAGTTAAATTCACCCATTCGGTCCATTTAGTTTGCTGACTCTTAGAATGTTGACGTTCAGTCTTGCCATCTCTTGTTTGACTGGTTCCAATTTGCCTTGATTCATGAACCTGACATTCCACGTTCCTGTGCAATATTGCTCTTTACAGCATTGGGACTTGCTTCTATCACCAGTCACATCCACAGCTGGGTATTCTTTTTGCTTTGGCTCCATCCCCTCATTTTTTTCTGGAGTTATTTCTCCACTGATCTCCAGTAGCATATTGGGCTCCTACTGACCTGAGGAGTTCCTCCTTCAGTATCCTATCATTTTGCCTTTTCATACTGTTTATGGGGTTCTCAAGGCAAGAATACTGAAATGGTTTGAAGGAAACTATAAGCAAGGTGAAAAGACAGCCTTCAGAATGGGAGAAAATAATAGCAAAGTAAGCAACTGCCAAAGAAGTAATCTCAAAAATATACAGGCAGTTCATGCAGCTCAATACCAGAAAAATAAACTACCCAGGCAAAAAATAGGCCAAATAATTAAACAGAAACTTCTCCAAAGAAGACATACAGATGGCTAACAAATACATGAAAAGATGTTCAACATCACTCATTATCAGAGAAATGCATATCAAAACCACTATGAGGTACCATCTCATGCAGGTCAGAATGGGTGCTATCAAAAAGTCTACAAACAGTAAATGCTGGAGAGGAGAAAAGGGATAAAAGAGAATCCTCTTACACTGTTGGTGGGAAGGCAAACTAGTATAGCCACTATGGAGAAAAGTGTGGAGATTCTTTAAAAAACTGGAAATAGAACTGCCATATGACCCAGCAATCCCACTGCTGGGCATACACACCAAGGAACCAGAATTGAAAGAGATACATGTACCCCCGTGTTCAGCACAGCATTG
>NW_011484857.1:0-355 GCF_000754665.1 Bison bison bison | reverse complement strand
GAATAACCACGACGCTGTGATCACTCACCTAGAGCCAGACATCCTGGAATGTTAAGTCAAGTGGGCCTTAGGAAGCATCACTATGAACAAAGCTAGTGGAAGTGATGGAATTCCAGTTGAGCTAGTTAAAATCCTGAAAGATGACGCTCTGAAAGTGCTGCACTCAATATGCCAGCAAATTTGGAAAACTCAGCAGTGGCCATAGGACTGGAAAAGGTCAGTGTTCATTCCAATCCCAAAGAAAGGCCTGGCGTGCTGTGATTCATGGGGTTGCAAAGAGTCGGACATGACTGAGGGACTGATCTGATCTGATTATTTTGTTTGTAATATTTGGAACATAAATAAACAAACCTTA
>NW_011484856.1:8529-9059 GCF_000754665.1 Bison bison bison | reverse complement strand
CGCCGGCCCGGGTTCTGAGCGAGACTCTGCGGGCCTCTCTGGCCCCTCAGCTCTGTCTCTGTTTCTCTGAGTCTCTCCCCTCCTTCACCCTGTCTCTGTCCCTCCCCGGGACCCCTCCCCCTGGTCCCAGCCTCACCCCTGGGGCTCCACGGTGGGGCCTGTGCAGAGTCTGGTCCCCGACTGACCTGCTGGCTCCTCACCTGCCACCAGCAGCTCCAGGGGCTCACTGGGGGCCAACCACTTGGAGGAGAGGCCGTGTCCACCGTAGCATCTGTACCGGCCCCCGTGGATGGTGCCCACCGGGCCCAGGGGGAAGTCGGCCTGAGAGAGCCCCTCCTGGGGCCTCTGGGCAGGGCGCTGGGGGAGGTCCTGTCCCCCCTCCTTGGACAGAGCGAATCTGGTGTAGCCGATGTCAGAGCGACACTGGAGGGTCAGGTTCTGTCCAGAGGTGACGACAGGGCCCTGCGGGGTCAGGAGGGAGGGCTTCCCAGACAGCCCTGGGGAGAGACACGCGCTGGGTTGTAGGGACC
>NW_011484856.1:3480-5468 GCF_000754665.1 Bison bison bison | reverse complement strand
GGCTGGGACTCATGCTGTGCACGTGACACCCGAGGGCCGCCCTGCTGGCCCCTGACTGAGACTCAGCGCTCCTTACTTAGGGCCCCGGGCTGGATCACCGGCCAGGGATCCAGACACGGCACACTTGGGCTAAAGACTCCACACCCTGCAACGGAGAGCCTGTGTGCCGCAGCGACGTCAACAAATAGGTTAATTAACTACAAGGTAAAGAAGGTAACATCCGAATCTAGACCTTTCATAGTAAACTGAGACACTGAAGGTTAAATTTAGAAAGTACTTCACACTGAATTATACAATTTGAAACAGTCAGTTCTATTTTAAGTAAATTTCAACTAAAAAAAGGCAGACTGGACCCAGGCCCTGAAAATGTCCTGAAACTACTTCCTGTGGAAAACGCAGATTATCAAGAGAATGACCAGCCCACAGGAAGCAGACTGCCCCCTACCAAAAGGGGGCGCTAAACGATATTGGAGCAGTGCCATCAGGGAATTAACCAGGAAGAGTTCCCCCTGAGTCGGAGTACTTGCAAGGGGCAGAAGTGAGGGCTTCATGCAGAGCACATCCCCAGCTTCCAGGAGGTTCGGCACCGCCTCCCGCTGTGCGCCGTGGCTCAGTCTCAACCCTCCAGGTCCTGAGACAGGAGGTGGGCTCTGGGGGGATGGGGCCCTTAACCTTGACAAGCGTTTTCCTCTCCTAGTACTTGAGTCACACGCTGGATTCCAAATAGAAGTGTTCTCAAGCAACTTGATAAAAAGAGAATGAGCATGAAAGAAGGCATTTCCAGAGGTGCAAGTTCTTGGAGATTGACGGTTTTCACACAGAAAGGAACACTGAGAGATGGCAGAGAGACAGTGAGATGCAACAGAGAGGAACGCATGGCTGAAAATGAGCTTTGGAAAAGTACACAGACACACGCTTGCATGCACAAACACACCCACACGTGTGCATGGAGAGAGATGTGTGCATGCCCACACACGTGTATATGAGTACCCAGAGTTCAGGTGAAGTACCATTAGAACTTAGTCTTTTCTAAAGGAGGAGGAGAATGCATACGTGTTCAAAAATAAAAATGCAAATACGTATTTTAAGCACGAGAGCAAGTGCCTAAAATGAGAAATGGAATAACTCCAAACGTGCCTGCTGTATTAAATGAAAGAAAACCTTTTCAGCTTTACTGAGGTATAATTGACAAAATTGATGCTGTAAAGAGCAAAATTGCATAGGAACCTGGAATGTTAGGTCTATGAATCAAGGCAAATTGGAAGTGGTCAAACAGGAGATGGCAAGAGTGAACATCGACATTCTAGGAATCAGCGAACTAAGATGGACTGGAATGGGTGAATTTAACTCAGATAACCATTATATCTACTACTGTCGGCAGGAATCCCTCAGAAGAAATGGAGTAGCCCTCATGGTCAACAAGAGAGTCCGAAATGGAGTACTTGGATGCAATCTCAAAATGACAGAATTATCTCTGTTTGTTTCCAAGGCAAAGCATTCAATAGCACATTAATCCAAGCCTATGCCCCAACCAGTAATGCTGAAGAAGCTGAATGATTCTATGAAGACCTGCAAGACCTTTTAGAACTAACACCCCCCAAAATATGTCCTTTTCATTAATGGGGACTAGAATGCAAAAGTAGGAAGTCAAGAAACACCTGGAGTAACAGGCAAATTTGGCCTTGGAGTACGGAATGAAGCAGGGCAAAGGCTAATAGAGTTTTGCCGAGAGAATGCACTGGTCATAGCAAACACCCTCTTCCAACAACACAAGAGAAGACTCTACACATGGACATCACCAGATGGTCAACACCGTAATCAGATTGATTATATTCTTTGCAGCCAAAGATGGAGAAGCTCTATACAGTCAGCACAAATAAGACGTGGAGCTGACTGTGGCTCAGATCATGAATTCCTTATTGCCAAATTCAGACTTAAATTGAAGAAATTAGGGAAAACCACTAGACCATTCAGGTATGACCTAAATC
>NW_011484856.1:0-434 GCF_000754665.1 Bison bison bison | reverse complement strand
GTCATTTGGACGTCGTCTTTTGAGAGATACCTGTTCAGGTCCTGTGCCCATTTAAAAACCGGGTTGGTGTTACTTTGCGTTGAGTTGTGTGAGCTCCTTGTATATTTGAGAAGTAGCTCCTTATCAGATGTGTGGTTTGCACACATCTTCTCCCGTTGCACCCATTGCCTTTCCTGGGACTGTTTCCTTTGTTGTGTGGGTTTTATTTACCGGACTCCCCCTGGTCTGGTTCTGTCTTTGCTGCCTGTGCTTTTGGTGTCATATCCAAAGAAACCTTGTCCACACCATGTCACGACGCTCCCCCTGTGTCTTCCTCTTGTTCTTTCATCGTTTCCAGCCCTGTGTCTCTGCTGGGTTTTGAGATGATTTCACTTATAGTTTGAGCTGAGGGTCCAGCTTCACCCTCCTGCCTGCTGTCATCTGGCTCTTCCAGC
>NW_011484855.1:18314-18665 GCF_000754665.1 Bison bison bison | reverse complement strand
GCATCACCGACTCAATGGACATGAGTTTGGGTAAACTCCGGGAGCTGGTGATGGACAGGGAGGCCTGGCATGCTGCGGTTCATGGGGTGGCAAAGAGTCGGACACGACTGAATGACTGAACTGAACTGAACCGATTTATTTTAATTGGAGGCTAGTTACTTTATAATATTTTGGTGTTTTTTGCCATGCATTGACATGAATCAGCCACAGGTGTACATGAGTCCCCCATCCCAAAACCCTCTCCCACCTCCGTCTCAATCCCATCCCTCTGGGTTGTTGGAGTGCACCAGTTTTGACTGCCCTGTTTCATGCATCGAACTAGGACTGGTGATGCATTTCACATATGGTAAT
>NW_011484855.1:15843-16756 GCF_000754665.1 Bison bison bison | reverse complement strand
CATTTTTTGATTGGGTCATTAATTTTTCTGGTATTGAGCTGCAGGAGCTGCTTGTCTATTTTTGAGATTAATTCTTTGTCCGTTGCTTCATTTGCTATTATTTTCTCCCATTCTGAAGGCTGTCTTTTCACCTTGCTTATAGTTTCCTTCATGTGCAAAAGCTTTTAAGCTTAATTAGGTCCCATTTGTTTATTTTTGCTTTTCTTTCCATTATTCTTGGAGGTGGGTCATTCAGGATCTTGCTGTGATTTCTGTCAGAAAGTGTTGTGCCTATGTTTTCCTTGTTTCATAGCTTCTGGTCTTACATTTAGATCTTTAATCCATTTTGAGTTTATTTTTGTGTATGATGTTAGAAAGTGTCCTAGTTTCATTCTTTTACAGGTGGTTGACCAGTTTTCCTAGCACCACTTTTTAAAGAAATTGTCTTTTCTCCATTGTATATTCTTGCCTCCTTTGTCAAAAAGATAAGGTATCCATAGGTGTGTTGATTTATCTCTGGGCTTTCTAATTTGTTCCATTGATCAAAATTCTGTCTTTGTGCCAGTACCATACTGCCTTGATGACTGTAGCTTTGTACTACAGTCTGAAGTCAGGAAGGTTCATTTCTCCAGTTTCAATCTTCTTTCTCAAGATTACTTTGGCTATGTGAGGATTTTTATATTTCCATACAAATTGTGAAATTATTTGTTCTAGTTCTGTAAAAAATACCATTGGTAGCCTGATAGGGATTGATTGAATCTACCAACCTAGATAGCATATTCAAAAGCAGAGACATTACTTTGCCAAAGGTCCGTCTAGTCAAGGCTATGGTTTTTCCTGTGGTCATGTATGGATGTGAGAGTTGGACTGTGAAGAAGGCTAAGTGCTGAAGAATTGATGCTTTTGAACTGTGGTGTTGGAGAAGACTCTTGAG
>NW_011484855.1:13094-14784 GCF_000754665.1 Bison bison bison | reverse complement strand
CATTCTCCAGTGGACCACGTTTTGTCATAACTCTCCACCGTGACCTATCCATCTTGGCTGGCCCTACATGGCATGGCTCATAGTTTCATTGAGTTAGACAAGGCTGTGGTCCATGTGATAAGTTTGATTAGTTTTCTGTGATTATGGTCTTCATTTTGTCCGCCCTCTGACGAATAAGGATAAGAGGTTTATGGAATCTTCTGGATGGGAGAGACTGACTTTAGGGCAATCTGGGTCTTGTTCACAGACCCCATAGAGACTGAGCCAGACCTGTGTTTGCGTCTCCTGCAGAGGTTCGGATCATCAGTGGCCTCCTGCAGGGGCAGGGGTTCTTAGTGCAGCTACCTGTGTCACACAGCCTGTGGCATAAGCCTTCTTGGAGGAGGTTGCCATTAACCCCACCATAGAGTCACCGAGCAGATGACCCACAAACTACAGAACAATTATACCAAAGAAATTCTCGCACTGTTAAGAAAGCTCTAGGACCCAAAACAGTTTTCCCCACCTGGGGATCTGGCAAAGGGACTGAGAACCCCCAGAGAATTTGACTTTTGAAGCCAGTGGGATTTGATTACAGAACTTACACAGGACTGGGGAAACAGACTCTTGGAGGGCACAAACAAAACTTTGTATGAACTAGAACCCAAGAGAAAGGAGCTGTGACCCAACAAGAGACTGACCCAGACTTGCCTGTTAGTGTCCAGGAGTCTCTGGTGGAGGCGTGGATCGGCAGTAGACTGCTGCAGGGTCAGGGACATTGAGTGTGGGAGTGCGTGCATGGGACCTTTTGAAGGAGGTCACCATTATCTTCATTACCTCCACCATAGTCTAGTCTCAGGTCAAACAACAGGGAGGGAACATAGCCCAGCCCATCAACAGAAAATTGGATTAAAGATGTACTGAGCATGGCCCTGCCCATCAGATGGAACCAGACGCCATGATCTTAAATTTTAATGTTGAGTTTTAAGTCAGATTTTTCACTCTCCTCTTTCACCCTCATCAAGAGGCTCTTAAGTTCCTTTCACATGCTGCACTGACAGTGATATCATCTGCATATCTGAGGTTACTGGGATTTCTCCTGGAAATCCTTATTCCAGCTTGTGAATTCATCTAACCTGGCATTTTGCATGATGTATTCTGCATAGCAGTTAAATAAGTAGGGGGACAATATACAGCCTTGTTGTACCCAAAGGATACATGCACCCCAATGTTCATTACAGCAGTGTTTACAATAGCCAAAACATAGAAGTAACCTAAATGCCCATTGACAGAGGAATGGATAAAGATGTGGTACATATATACAGTGGAATATTACTCAAACATTAAAAAACTGAAATAATGGCATTTACAGCAACATAGATGGGCCTAAACATTGTCATACTGAATGATGTATGTCAGACGGAGAAGGAGAAGTATTATATGACATCCCTTATATGTGGAATCTATAACAAAATTATACAAATGAACTTACAAAACCAGAACAGACTCATAGACTTTAGAGAATGAACTTATGGTTGCCAGGCAGAAGGGACAGTTAGGGAGTTTGCAATAGACATGTACACAATGTTATATTTTCCATGGATAATCAACAAGAAACTACTGTATAGCACATGCAACTCTGCTCAGTATTAGGTGGCAGCCCGGATGGGAGGGGGGATTGGGGGAGAATGGATACATATACATGTGTGGC
>NW_011484855.1:10865-12329 GCF_000754665.1 Bison bison bison | reverse complement strand
GGCTCAGTCTCATCCTTGTGGACTGTATTTCAGTTCAGTTCAGTTCAGTTCAGTCGCTCAGTTGTGTCTGACTCTTTGCGACCCCATGGACTGTAGCACGCTAGGCTTCCTTGTCCATCAGCAACTCCCGGGGCCTACTCAAACTCATGTCCATCGTGTCAGTGATGCCATCCAACCATCACATCCTCTCTCAACCCCTTCTCCTGCCCTCAGTGTTTCCCAAATGAGTCAGTTCTTTGCATCAGGTGGCCAAAGTATTGGAGTTTCAGCTTCAGCATCAGTCCTTCCAATGAATATTCAGGACTGATTTCCTTTAGGATTCACTTGCTTGATCTCCTTGCAGTCCAAGGGACTTTCAAGAGTCTTCTCCAACACCACAGTTCAAAAGCATCAGTTCTTCAGTGCTCAGCTTTCTTTATGGTCCAACTCTCACATCCATACATGACTACTAGAAAAACAATAGCTTTAACTAGACAGACTTTTGTTGGCAAAGTAATGCCTCTGCCTTTTATTTATTTATTTTTTTTCATACTAGAAGTTTAGTCTTTTTCTTTTTTTTTTCTCGTTTCATACATGACATTTCACATGTTTCAATGCCATTCTCCCAAATCTTCCCACCCTCTCCCTCTCCCACAGAGTCCATAAGACTGTTCTATACATCAGTGTCTCTTTTGCTGTCTCGTATACAGGGTTATCGTTACCATTTTGTCTAGTTTGGTCACAGCTTTTCTTTCAAGGAGCAAGTGTCTTTTAATTTCATGGCTGCAGTCTCTATCTGCAGTGATTTTGGAGCCTAAGAAAATAAAGTCTGTCACTGTTTCCATTGTTTCCCCATCTATTTGCCATGAAGTGATGAGACTGGATATTTACATTCTGGTATTTGTAGAGATTTGCAAGAGAAAGACAGTTGCTTTTAGTTCCCCTAAGAATAGGTCTGTCACCTAAAAGATACTAAAAGATTAATCAATAATAAGATTTTATAATGAAATTGAAATTTATCTTATGAGCTCTATGTCCTAGAATTTTAGAGTTTAATGTATCATGCCTATGTGCATGCTAAGTCCCTTCAGTTGTGTCCAACTTTTTGTGTCCCTATGGACTGTAGCCTGTCAGGCTCCTCTGTCTGTAGGATTCTCCAAGCAAGAATACTAGAGTGGGTTGTCATGCCCTCCTCCAGGAGATCTGCCCAATCCAGGGATCAAATCTGAGTCTTTTGTGTCTTCTGCAGTGGCAGGCATGTTCTTTACCACTAGTGCCACCTGCAGAGCCAATTTATCATGTGTCAACTACAAATTGACACTGGCCATGGGCATTTGCCATCTACCTCTACAAGGATGGAATCGTGTGCTACTGAAGCCACCAACCTTCAACACCCCCTGAAAGGAATTCAGAATGGAAAGCAGAAATGAAGCACTTTGTACCCAGGGTAAAACTGGCAGGACAAGTCTTCAGATAGTTAGATAT
>NW_011484855.1:8278-10765 GCF_000754665.1 Bison bison bison | reverse complement strand
AGGGATCGGAACTGTGTCTCTTATGTGTCCTGCATTAGCAAGCAGATTCTTTACCATTACTGACACCTGGGAAGCCCTTCTCAGAGCTATCTGAGATGCTGTTTCCCAGGTCACAGTCTTCATTTTGCCCAACATGAAACAACTCACAGCTCTCACAATGTGCTTTTTTTTTAAATCAACAGTTGTAATGCAATGAGTGATGTGACCCAGAGTGGACTTCCCTCCTTTGCCTGAACTCTGTGAGCAAGTGGAGCTTTGATACCAGCAGCAGCCCATTGCACTGTTTGAAAGATAGCAGGGTCTGCTCAGTTGTAGGAGACTAAGCAGTCTTGGCTGAGTGGTTAGGTAAAAGGCCGATCTGACACTTTCTCAATTTGGCTGCCTTAATAGAAATTGTAGGGATAAAAGGGAAACTATTATTAATACATGAGACCTTTGCTCCACAGAAAAGGGACAACAGTCCTCCTGGCCAGTTATGGCTTTCTCAGGTGAGTGAGAAATTTACAGGAGTAGTAGAGGCCATGTCCTCATACTGTGCGGTGGTTCCATAGGGAAACCCACTCATTAATTAAAACACTTGCTCACCAGGGGTCATTAATAAGAATTGGCCATTCAGCAATCTGAGCACTCATGGTGGCCTTAAACTGCTAAAGAAAGAAACCGAGACATATAAGAAGAGCTGAAATGAGTCTGGGGTGATGCTTGTAAGAATTAAGCTCACGAGAAACACATAGGCCCATCACACAATTTCAGCAGTGAATTTTATCCCTGACAAATTCAACAAACAATGGGAAATAGAGTCTCTCAAAAACAGAAATGAGGAGCTTCAGAAAGCCAACCTCTGACTAACACTCCAGCCAGATTCATGTATAATACGTACAGAGCTCATACTTGCAAGTACATAGTTAACTGGGGAGCTCTCAACTTAAAATGGCCAAATTGGGGTTCTTTTGATATTCCAAAATTGATATACACGGTTAAACAAGCTGGCCATAATATCAAGCAGACTGAATGAAATACTTACTTTGGTATGTAGAAACTTCTCTTGAAACTGTATCAGAACAAAAAAGGCTGCTGGTACTCTGTTACTGTCTCTCCCTCTGCTCCCCCGGAGTATCCTCTTCTATCTGAATTAACTGGCCAGATGCTATCTCTTCCAAATTATCCAGTGCCTCCATGTCCTGCTGCTTCCCTTGCTCAAGCAAAGAAGGATTAAAAAAAAAAAAAATCAGAAGTAATTATAGCTCCCTTAAGGAGAACTTAAAGCTTTAGCTAAGGAATTTCCTGATCCAAGTCAGGATCCATTGGGATTTGCTAAGGAATTCGGGTTAACCATCCAGTCCTACAAGCCCAAATTTTCAGATCTGTATCAATCATTACAGCTGTTAGTTTCTGAAAGCAAAGCAAGGGAATGAATAGAGGAAGCAGGATGGAAACATCCCTTAATGGATTTGGAAACACAGGCTCAAAATGAATGTAAGGAATTAGCTCAAAAATAATTCAAATTTATCCCAGAGCTTTTTCCTAAAACTGTAGAGTGGACAGAGATTCAACAGTGCAAGCAAAGATCGAATGAATCAATTCTGGATTGTTAGGAAGGGTTTGAAAAAAAATAAACTTCTAAGCAATATTCTGGCTTGACACCTGAGTCATTCTTTAACCATCAAAATGATCCTTTACTTAATTCTGCCTTTTTAGAAGGCTTAGATCTGGATTTGACTACTCTAATAATTAGACAATGTAGGTTGGTCCAAGTTACACACAAACATTTGTTACGCTGGCTGATCAAGTTTTCAGAATCATTAAAAGAAATAAAAGGGTGTATCTATGAAAATGAAGAACCTTCAATCGTGCCAATTAAGTACACAATACCAGTAGAAGGTTAACTGACTTCCAACCAGTTTCATTCCAACCCACAGAGAAAGTTTGCTTGAAAGAAAATAAGTTCTGAAGGGATAAGTCCTATATAAAGAACCTGATTTTTGTTTCCTGTGCCTTGAGGATCACATCTTATGTAGACGTATCTCATGACAGACACATCTCAGAATCACATCTTATGTAGATTATCTTTAATTTCTGAAACTGAAGCGGGAAAAAGGAGTATGAAGCCTTAATTTTTTTTAAAATTCCGACTGCTATTTATAAACTAGTGAGTTTTATACTGTGATATCTGATTCATGACTAAGCCTAGAGGATGAAGCTGGATATCTTGTTGTGTCTGGCTGGACATATGTATGTCTCAGTATACGTCTTTGGATAGTATTGCTAAGGTTTATTTGTAATAAGCTCTGATTTAATTGGTCTAAAGAAAAGTAAGCACTTATAGTATCACCATTAAGTATAATACTTTTATTGTGGCTAGGTTTAATATAAGCCGAATAAGATCTTATTATATCTGTTGGAAATTTGTAAGCAAGGAAAGTAACTCAATGTGAAGAAACTTTTAAGAAAAGAAATGTAAATGAGATAAGGACTTTTAGATAAAAT
>NW_011484855.1:5619-6310 GCF_000754665.1 Bison bison bison | reverse complement strand
TAATTTCGCCTAAGAGATCTAGGTGAATTCCTCTCTTTACAAGGTCCCCCAAATACCTTATGATTTCTGTACTTGTTAGTGAGGTAGCCTTCCTGATTTATCTGATAAAGCTGCTGAAAACCTAACATTTTACAATCTCTGGATGGAGCAGATAGACAGAAAAGATAAATGTTTCAATTCTGCTTAAAAAGATGCCACAAACAAAGAAAATTACAGCAAATAGCACTAATGAACATAGATGCAAATAACCTCAAAATTCTAGCAAACAGAATCCAACAATATATTTAAAGAATCATACATCATGATCAACTGAGCTTTATCCCAGGGATATAAGGATTCTTCAATATATGCAAATCAATCAATGTGATACACAATATTAGCAAACTGAGAGATAAAATCATATGACCATCTCAATAGATGCAGAGAAAGCTTTTGACAAAATTTTTACTCTCATTTATGACATAAAAAAAAAAAAACCTCTCCATAAAGTAGGTATAGAAAGAACATACCTCAAAATAATGAAGACCATAGATGATAAATTTACAGCAAACATTACTCTCAACAGTGAAAAACTGAAAGCATTTCTTCAAGATCAGGAACAAGGGAATGGTGCCCACACTTACCACTATTATTCAACATAGTTTTGGAAGTCCTAGCTACAGCAATCAGAGAAGAAAAAGAAATAATAAGG
>NW_011484855.1:4512-5519 GCF_000754665.1 Bison bison bison | reverse complement strand
GGAAACAATTCCATTCACCATTGCAACCAAAACAATAAAATACCTAGGAATAAACTTACCTAAAGAGACAAAAGACTTGTATGCAGAAAACTATACGAAACTAATGAAAGAAATCAAAGACAGCAAAAACAGTTCGAGAGATATACCATGTTCGTGGAGTGGAAGAATCTATATTGTGAAAATGACTATACTATTCAAAGCAATCTACAGATCCAATGCAATCTCTATCAAATTATAAAAGATATTTTTCACAGAACTAAAACAAAAAATTGCACAATTTGTATGTAAATACAAAAGACTCGATGTGCCAAAGCAATTTTAAGAAGAATGGATCTGGAGGAACCAACCTTCCTGACTTCAGACTATACTACAAGGCTACAGTCATCAAGACAGTATGGTACTGGCACAAAAACAGAAATATAAACCAATGGAACAAGAGATACAGCCCAGAGATAACCCACACACCTATGGGCACCATATCTTTGACAAAGGAGGCAAAAATACACAGTGGAGAAAAGAGAGTCTCTTCAATAAATAATGCTGGGAAAACTGGACAGAGCCATGTAAAAAAATGAAATTAGAACACTTACTAACACCATATACAAAAATAAATTCAAACTGGATTAAAGACCTACATATAAGACCAGAAACTATAAAACTCTTAAGAGGAAAACATAGGCAGAACACTCTTTGACATAAATCACAGTAAGATCCTCTATGACCTACCTCACAGAGTTATGGAAATAAAAACAAAAATAAACAAATGGGACATAATTAAACTTAGAGAAGACCTAAACAGACATATCTCCAAAGACATATAGATGGCTAATAAACACATGAAATGATGCTCAACATTGTTCATTATTTCAGAAATGCAAATAAAAACTATAATCAGGTATCACCTTACACTGGTCACAATGGCCATCCCCCCAAAATCCATAAACAATAAATCCCAAGAGGGTGTGGAGAAAAGGAAACCCTCTTGCACTGTTGGTGGGAATGCAAAT
>NW_011484855.1:3547-4412 GCF_000754665.1 Bison bison bison | reverse complement strand
CCTGCATTGAAGGCAAATTCTTTACCATCTGAGCCACCAAAGAAGCTGAAAACTATCCTATGACCCAGCAATTCCAGTAATGGATATATCCACTGAGAAAACCAGTGTTGAAAAAGACACATGTACCCCAATATTCATTGCAAGAGTATTTACAATAGCTAGGACATGGAAGCAACCTAGATGTCCATCGACAGATGAATTGATAAAGAAATTGTGGTACCTAAACACAATGGAATATTTCTCAGCCATAAAAAGGAACACATTTGACTCAGTTGTAATGAGGTGGATGAACCTAGATCATATTATACAGAGTGAAGTCAGAAAAACAGAGGGGTGCAGTCCCAAGATGGCAGAGGAATAGGACGGGGAGACCACTTTCTCCCCCACAAAATCATCAAAAGATTGTTTGAATGCTGAGCAACTTCCACAAAACAACTTCTGAACACTGGCAGAGGACACCAGGCACCCAGAAAGGCAGCCCCTTCTCTTCAAAAGGAGGTAGGACAAAATATAAAAGACAAAAAGAGAGACAAAAGAGTTAGGGAAGGAGACTGGTCCTGGGGAGGTAGTCATGAAGAAAATTTCCAAACAGCAGGAAACCCTCTCACCAGAGCCTCTGTGGGTAGTTTTTGAATTCAGGGGGCAACAAAACTGGAGGAAAAAACAACAAAACACAGAATACACGCCTAACCACAACCCCAGCAGAGAAGTAGCCCAGACGCTTGCGTCCACCAGCAGTGAGTGGGGGCTGGACAGGGAGGCGTGGGCTGCATGCTTAGGGTAAGGACCAGGCCTGAATGCCCTGAGGACAATCTGAGGGAGTTAATGTGAGACAGCAATCCAAACTGTGGGATAGCCAGAGAGG
>NW_011484855.1:0-491 GCF_000754665.1 Bison bison bison | reverse complement strand
TCAATAGGAACTCTTCAGGCCAGAAGGGAATGGCAGGACCTACTTGAATTGATGAAAGAGAAAAACCTATAACCCAGATTACTATACCCAGCAAGGATCTCATTCAAATATGAATGAGAAATCAAAAGGTTTACAGACAAGCAAAAGCTGAGAGAATTCAACACCACCAAACCAGCTCTTCAACAAATGCTAAAGGATCTTCTCTAGACAGGAAACACAGAAAAGGTTTATAAGCTCAAACCCAAAACAACAAAGTAAATGGCAACGGGATCATACTTATCAATAATTACCTTAAATGTAAATGGTTTGAATGCTGCAACCAAAAGATACTTATCAATAATTACCTTAAATGTAAATGGTTTGAATGCTGCAACCAAAAGACAAAGACTGGCTGAATAGATACAAAAACAAGACCCCTATATATGTTGTCTACAAGAGACCCACCTCAAACCAAGGACACATACAGACTGAAAGTGAAGGGCTAGGAAAAA
>NW_011484854.1:18340-19748 GCF_000754665.1 Bison bison bison | reverse complement strand
AAAAGTCTCACACTGGCCTAGACAGAGTTTCCTCTTGCATTTCCTCTACAGAGCCAGGAACTCCCCCTGCTGCTGGAGTGGTTTCCATCTGCGCCCCCACCCCACCCCGCATATCCTCCGCAAAAGGGAAGGTGGTGAACAGAACTGGGAGAGAACCAGATGAACACCCAGCTCCCTCTCCTCCATAAAGCCCTATGAGCAGCCCCTGTAAAAGTGGCCCTTGGGGTCCTTGCCTCTGGGAACACACTCTCCTTCCTTGGAGACTCAAGCGACCCGTCTTGCACATCTAGGTGGTCCCAGTGGTGCAGGGTGGGGGAAGGACGGGTGTTGGAGATGAGGGTGGAAGCGAATGGATGGGTCTCGGTACACCCCTCCTGGGCACCTGGGAAACTTCAGAGATGTGTGTGGCTTACTGATGGTGACTGTGGAGCAGCAGTTTCCATCAGATGCACTAACCCCATGTGACACACAGAACAAATATGCAGAGAATTCACTACTTTATTGAAAACACAGAAAACGGGCCCTAAAATAGTGGGTCAGTGACTCAGCATGTGTATGTAAGACACATGGCAGGCACTTGGCGGGCCCTGTGTGCTTGATGCTGAGGTATCGGAACTTCAATCTGGCTCAAAGGCACTTTCGACAAAGCTGTCATGGAGACCATTCAAGAGGAAACGGGGCTACAGAAAGGCCACCGGTGGTAGGGGACCAGGCAAGGCCGTGAGGGCAGCCGGAGTGAATGGAGGCTGGTAGAATCCAGGGCAGAGGAGGCAGAAACAGAAGGGGTAAGGGCAGCATGGGCATCAAGGGTGGCACGGGTGGCATCAAGGGGGGCACGGGCGGCAAGGGCATCACGTCCAGGGGTATCGGCTCCAGAGGGACCCAGACCCAATCCGGCTCCTGAACGAGGATGGTGTTGCAGGGTCCACCCCTGTTGCTGACCACACGGTGGGCCGGGAGCAGGGGCGGCGCATCTCTGAACCTCAGTGCTCTCTGATATTTCCTCCACTTGGCCCTTCTATGATTAAACCACACCTCCAGTCAGAGAGAAAAAGGGGGCTGGGTTAGTACATGGACCAGTTAATGTCAGACAGGAAAAAACGGAGCAGGGAAATCTTGGTGACTTGAAGATGGGAAACTACACCAGGAGAAGAAGCTATTTCCTTCTGGTTAAAATTTTTTAGGACATTTACTTAAAGGCCCTCCCATCAGCCCCCCTACCCCCCACCCCCAGCAAGTGAGCACTGATGATGTGCCTGGCTCTGGACTGGCTTCTCGCCTTGTCTCTCCTCCCACCTATTACTATTCGTGCCACTAACGCCACTCACTAGGCAGGCGCACCTTCGTGGTGGGGGAAGTTGAGCACATGATAAAGTGGGTGCCTTTTAAAATCATACTGACAGGAACG
>NW_011484854.1:13310-14038 GCF_000754665.1 Bison bison bison | reverse complement strand
GAGGTCCCAGGACCCAGCCCCAAACACCGGTGGGCCAGCAGCCTATGCACTAGGCAATGCCTGGTAACCACCAGACCAGGGGTCCACCCATGGTACTCAGCCCACCACAACGGAAGGGCTCATGCAGCCCATATAGAAAGCACTCCTGGAGCATATAGCTCTGATGACCAGAGGAAGTGACAGAGTGTATTTAATGTGACCAAAGGGGGAAAATCTACAGCAAAGAATACTCTACCTGGAAAAGCTATCATTCAGAGTTGAAGAAGAGATAAAGACTTTTAGAGACAGGGAAAAGCTAAGTGTTCAACACCACAACACATGCTTTACAAGAAATGTTAAAGGAACTTGTCTAAACAAAAAAGAAAAGGCTATTAACACAAATAAGAAAAGAATAAAAAGCAAAGTTATAAGCTTTTACACAGAAAAAGAAACCATAAAGAAAATGAAAAGTTCATAGGTTTACAACCTGGAAGAAAATATTTACGAAGGATGCAATTGACATGAGCTGAATTTTTAAAATATGCAAATAGCTCATACAAATCAATAACAACATCAATAACAAAAGCAACACAATCAAAAAATGAAAAGATCTAAATAGACATTTCTCTAAAGAAGATGTGTGTGTTTGTGTGTGTGTGCATATGTGTGCTCAGTTGTGTCCGACTCTTTGTGAATGTGTGGGCTGTAGCCCATCAGGCTTCTCTGTCCATGGAATTTCCCAGCCAAAA
>NW_011484854.1:8886-9891 GCF_000754665.1 Bison bison bison | reverse complement strand
GCCACAGGACTGGAACAGGTCAGTTTTCATTCCAATCTCAAAGAAAGGCAATGCAAAAGAATGTTCCAACTACCACTCAATTGCACTCATCTCAAATGCTAGCAATGTATTTCTCAAAATTCCCCAAGTTAGTCTTCAACAGTATGTGAACTGAGAACCTCCAGATGTTCATGCTGGATTTAGAAAAGGCAGAGGAATGAGAGATCAAATTGCGGACATCCGTGGGATCATAGAAAAAGCAAGAGGATTCCAGACAAACATCTACTTCTGCTTTATTGGCTATGCCAAAGCTTTTGACTGTGTGGATCACATCAAACTCTGGAAAATTCTTCAAGAGATGGAAATATCAGGCCACCTTACCTGCCTCCTGAGACATCTGTAGGCAGATCAAGAAGCAACAGTTAGAACCAGACATGGAACAGTGAACTGGTTCCAAATTGGGAAACAAGTAGATTGTCACCCTGTTTATTTCACTTATATGCAGAGTACATCATGCGAAATGCCAGGCTGGATGAATCACAAGCTGGAATCAAGATTGCCAGGAGAAATATCAATAACCTCAAATATGCAGATGACCACCCCTATGGCTGAAAGTGAAGAGGAACTAAAGAGCCTCTTGATGAAAGTGAAAGAGGAGAGTGAAAATGCTGGCTTAAAACCCCACACTCAAAAAAGGAAGACCATGCCATCACTTCATGGTAAATAGATGGGGAAACAATGGAAACAGTAAGAGACTTATCTTTGGGGGCTCCAAAATCACTGCAGATGGTGACTTCAGCCGTGAAATTAAAAGACGCTTACTCCTTGGAAGGAAAGTTATGACCAACCTAGACAGCATATTAAAAATCAGAGACATTACTTTGCTGGCAAAGGCCCATTTAGTCAAAGTTCTGGTTTTTCCAGTAGTCATATGTGTATGTGAGAGTTGGACTGTAAAGAGAGCTGAGCACTGAAGAATTGATGCTTTTGAACTGTGGTGTTGGAGAAGACTCTTGAGAATCCCTT
>NW_011484854.1:4314-5145 GCF_000754665.1 Bison bison bison | reverse complement strand
CCCGACCCAGGGATCAAAACCGCGTCTCTTCTATCTCCAGCACTGGCAGGCAGATTCTCTGCTGCTGAGGTAACTGGGCAGCCCTAAATGGTCCTATGGATAGCTGAGAAATAAAGGTTATTATTAATATTATCATCATTTTCTGATGTAATAGGTAACAGGTGATCTTAAGAAAGAAACCAAGAGTCTATGGACTGAGAACAGGACCGGGGATTGTGTTTGGCCAGTTTGCTTTTGTTTCTTTTTTGGCTCCAGACCCTGGGCCATGTGCACATGCAGCTCTGTGTCAAAGGATGCCAGCTCCTTCTCTAGATTGGAGACAGTAAGAGGCAGATGTATGGTCTACAGGACTTTATGCCTTCATGGGTTTTAGTTTGTCGTTGTGGGTTCAAGGGAAGCCTTGCAGCTTCCACTTGGTCTTTGCTCTCCCCCAGTTCATATACACCTGTCTGCCCAGCTGTTGGCCTTGAATATCTTCAGTGACTTCAGGCCACCATGAAATGTGAAGGCAATAGCCTTTCACAGACTTCATCTCAGCTCCCACCAGTGCATGAGATCTAGTCTCTATAATATATCCCTCATGGCCTTTCACTCTGCTTCTCTCATCAAACCCTACAACTGGGTTTTGTTGTGTTGTTTAGTTGGTCAGTCGTGTCGGACTCCTTGCAATCCCATGGACTGTAGCCCGCCTGGCTCCTCTGTCCATGGAATTCTCCAGGCAATAATACTGGAGTAGATGGCCAATTCCTTCTCCAGGGGATCTTCCTGTTCCAGGGATCAAACCTGAGTCTTCTGCCTGGCAGGTGGATTCGTTACCACTGAGCCACCGGG
>NW_011484854.1:0-330 GCF_000754665.1 Bison bison bison | reverse complement strand
CTCCTGGGTACCTCTGGTTCTCTTCTGCAGTCCCTCTTCAGAGCCAAAAGCTACTTGGATGGCTCAAGGACAACAGGGACACCTCCCTCAGGACTCTGTGGTGGAGGCGGTACCTAGTGGACATCCTGCAGTATTTAAATCCATCAAGTAGGGAAACTTTGGCCACTGACCTGGTTTGTTAATAATGTTTTGTTGGAACCACACATGAGGTACAGTGGAGCAACTGCAGGGTCACAATTACCTATGTTTAGATTTTAATAATAGTTTCATCATGTGCTATTTTTGCACTAATTTTGATATTTGTTAAATACTGCATTAAAATATATTTTG
>NW_011484853.1:19132-19352 GCF_000754665.1 Bison bison bison | reverse complement strand
TCCTTTAAATTCATAAACATACAGCTCTCACATCACTCCAGCTCCAGCTGTGTCCCGGGATTACTGATCTCCTGACCCATATCTGCAGTGCTGACTTCACGCTTCATCTTTATGGGTTTCTCAGGTTACTGGGCCCCCTCGCAAACACTGAGCTATCATCTATTCAGTGCCAGGTTTGAGGGCGTGGGCTATGGGATGAGTGTGATGGAAACGGATCAGA
>NW_011484853.1:18485-19032 GCF_000754665.1 Bison bison bison | reverse complement strand
CACCCTTTCTGTCTGTGCAACTGCGTTTTCTTCTACCTAGACTAGACTGCCCTTTTCCAAATCTCTTAACAGAGTTTCCATTTCCAAATCTCAGCTCTCATCACCACCTCTTCCTGAAGCCTTCCCTATGCCCTAATGGATTCCAAGCATCTTTACATTGGAACAAAGTGTCAAATGTCTCTAATCCAGTATCCCACTACACAGAGGGGAAACCTGTAGTCCCGGAGGGTCAGGCATGCCAAGCACCAGGGAGCACATCAGAAGCATGGCAGGAACTCAGAGGACACTCTTCTGACATTTACATTGCCTCATTCTGCTTCCTCCTTCTCACCTGGTTGTCAGTTGTCGCTAAGCTGTAGAAATAAAGCAAACACATATAAACCCTCTGTTCTCAGAAAGATTAGAGGAAATATTGGAAGAAAACATTCCAAAATATTAATCGTGGCTATCTTTGGGTGGGTGAAATGTAGATGACATTTTCTTCTTCTTTCTCTTATTTGAAATGTTTCAAGTATTCTTTAATGAGCATATATTGCTGGGAAAATGG
>NW_011484853.1:17605-18385 GCF_000754665.1 Bison bison bison | reverse complement strand
GAGCTCAAGAAAATAAAATCTGTCACTGTTTCCACTTTTTCCTGTCTATTTGCCATGAAGTGATGGACTAGATGTCATGATCTTAGTTTTTTTTTTTCTTCTTCTGAATTCCACCCTCTGGAGGCCTCTAAAAGTCTTTCCTGGGGAGGAGAGAATAGGCCCATCTGCTTGTGGGCTCCAGAAGGAAATCCTAAGATGAGCCATCAGGCTACAAGTTAGAGGAAGCAGTTGGTTCCTGGAACGCTGTTTTGCCAACATCAAAAACTAAGTGCTTTCTGTGATCCCTGATCCTAATAACAGATTGCACTGTTTTGTAAGGATATTTGAGCTGTGAGTCTGAGGAAATGCTCCATGCCCTGTCTCAGGCTGGGCCAGCTCTCCAGCTGATGGATGGTCTCCATTTCCAGCACTAGGGGCTCATAGAAGATGTACAGCACTCTGGGCAGAGGATTCTCAGCTCTTAGCACAGGTCTGGCTGATTCATGGTTCAGGGGGCATCTTGCTTCCATGGGAAGCCTTCTGGCCTAGAAGCTCCTTTGTTGACAAGGTCTGAGTCTTGTTTGCTTCTCAGAAAAGTATTCTTGAACAAATTAATGTTGCACAAATGAATGAATGATTAGCAAACAAATGAGCAATGAACAAATGCATAACCAGGAGTGAAAGAAGACTTCTCTGCTTCAAGGGGTACAGCTCACTCATCTAGCTTCCCTCACTGGCCAGCGGCCCCACTGCAGCATCCCAGTCTGGGATGGGGCATGGAGCCCCACAGAAGCTGTGCTC
>NW_011484853.1:13651-15111 GCF_000754665.1 Bison bison bison | reverse complement strand
TCTCCTTAGGCTTTCTAGCCTCTCAAACCAGTGTCCAGCTCAAGAACCAGTAGAGTATATTTCTAGTACTGCATGCCTGGGAAAATCTAAGATCCCTGTCTGCTTGCCTAGCTTCTTGAGCTAGACTCTCTATCTCCTAATCCAAGGCCCAATTGGCTCTGGATATGCTGTGTGAGTACACAGCCCTTCACCAGGGTCTTTTCGTAGTGGAGGCTGTTTCTAAGCCTCATTTCCTGCTGGCCAGATCCCTGTCTCAAGCCCCACCCTTTCCAACAGTGTATCCAGTCCAGTATCCTCCCACCTCAGAGTTCATGAGGCAACATGGAAGGTTGGAAGGTTCTCGGTCAGGAGTCATTTGGACCAGCTTTTCATTTTACAGATGGGAGGACTGGGACCCAGAAATAGAAAGGATCTTCTTACCCAAGGTAAGCAACAAGGTAAGCAGAGGATAGCTGCAAAGGGGTGACCAGTACCAGTTGGGCTTTCACAGTCAGTTCAGAGGCCTGAAGGCGTTGGGTGGGAGCAGTGTATTTCCTGCAGGGGGTCTGCAGGGGGCCAAAGCTGATATATCTGAAGCACCCTTTGGAAGCAGAGTTAATCTTCCAGTGTTTAGTCAGATTTGACCCCTCCTGATCCACCAAGTGGAGCACCAGTGGTCCTGGATTACCAGCATTCATTCTGGCCTCACTAGTAAATCTTTCCTCCCCTCACCCTCCTTGCCCATGTCCCGTCTCACACTGTCTCTGGTGCTCACCTAATTGAGCCTGCCTCCTTCACTCTGCTTACCTCTGGCTGTCTTTCTGTCCAGTGCTCTGGGGAAGTGAACTCTGAGCCTTCAGGCAGGAAGAAGAGGACATGGCAGGGAGGTTTCTACTGCTGAGGTGGCAGGAGAGTGAAAGGGATTTGTTCCACTGGGAATGTATGCTTGGGGAGGGAATTGTGGCTTCCTGCTTCAAAGCCATTCTCATAACTCTTGGTTTCTGTCTTGGAAAGGCCTGGCAGCACTGTGAGGTAGAAAAAAGCATGGAGTTAGGAGCCCAGAAAGCTGGATTCAGGTCCTGGCTTGGCTTCCTCCTCTGAATGTGGCCTTGGGCATGGCCTAGCCCCTATCTGGGCCTCCTTCCTGTCTTCCTGGTGTGGCAAGTCAGACAGAGCCCATGCACAGATGGGAGATGGCAAGCAGTAAGAGGTGGGCGGTGCAGCATTCAGTCCAGTGCTTTGCACACAAAGGTCCTGCCTCTGTGAACACTGGCTGCCAATCTTCCAAGTTAGGTTCTTTCAGACTTTGGTCAGAAGACACAGTAAGGGGAGCCTCAGGCCTTTCTGCCCGAAAGAGATGCTGGAAAGAAGTTGCACAGTTGGTGCGTTTATAGCACCATGATGTTGAAATGGCAGAAAGAGGCAGACATCTGGAGATCTTCAGGAGGATCAGGAACCAAGGCTAGTGTGCCTGTGGGAAA
>NW_011484853.1:11783-13551 GCF_000754665.1 Bison bison bison | reverse complement strand
TGGAGAGACTCTCAGTTAAGTGAAAAAGACAGATGTACACACACAAATAAGGCAAAAGCAGGCTGGAGGGGGCCCTGCAATCCCACCCAGATGCCTGGGGGATGACATCAAGCCCTCCAGTGCAACACAGCTGTCTTCATGGAGTGACATCGCAGCAGCTGCTTTCGTGGCCCTTGGAATTGACTTAGCTCCTGCCCGCTGAGCTTGGCGGGACCAGGGTGGGCCCTCACAGGCTTCTCTGGCCTCCTTCAGAAGAGTCTCCATGCTGGGATGGAGACCTCCCCTTCTCATTCTTCTACCTACATCACCAGGAGTGAAGATGGCCCATTCCAGAGCAGTCAGGGATTCTCTGAACAGTCTCCATGCAAAATGCCCAAGTAGGCAAGGGGAAGAGCCTTGCGCAGCATGCTGGGTCCCTGCAGGGTGGGCCTTTGCATATCTGAGCTCTTGGTTTGCCTCCTTCTCTCCCAGTGCACTCCCTCTACCTCCAGCTCTCTGCTCCTAGGGGCAGGACTGTCACAAAGCAGCATCCATAGGCCTTGCCTCCCTTCTTCTCTCTCATCCTGCTGCAGGGAGGCCTTTACAGCCTTGCTGCCTCCCTCCCCACCACTTCAGCCCCTGGGGCCGGTTCTCAGAGCACACTGAGTTTCCCAGTGTGACTAGACTCTGTGCTGTGAGCAAAAGGAAACCAGGAATCTATGCCAGGGGCTGGGGACTTCAGAGGACATGGCCTTGGGTTGGGCTCGAAGCTTTCTGGGACAGTGAAGATTAGAGTTGACCCTTGGAAAGTGCCCAGGCCTTCCAGAGAGGGCGAAAGATTAGTGAGGGCAAAGGTCTTTGGGACAAGAGCTTCAGCACCTCTGGCATGCCACATATGGTGTAGGAGGAGCACCCAAAGACCCGGGATAGCTCGGGTCCCCTTGGGGTGAGATTTGCAACCTCAGTGCCAGGACTTGTGGGCAAAGCTAGGCTGTTCCATTTGGCACTACCCCTGAAATCACTGTGGCTCAGGACACAAGATGTGGCAGGAGAGGGCCGCCTCATTCATCCCACCTGGAGGTTGCGTCCACCCTGTTTTCTCTGGCTGGCATGCTGGTGTTTGCAAGTTATGATGAGCCCTGAATATTTCATGAGCTACATGAACTTGTCAGCTGCAGGATATGAAAGACAATATTTACTATGTTGGTGATGAACCAAATTGGTGGCTGTGTGTTTTCTGCTACTGGAAGCATGTCTTCCACTTGATTTGGGGTTAATCACAGCCTCTGGACACAAGCAGGTGGAGCTGACTTGCACACTTGAGGGTCAGAGCATTTCTTCACAAGCCACATGCCATACATCACCCTGTGCACACCCACCATCACGGAAGGGAGGCCAAGACCCAGCTTCCTGAGGGTCCTCAGAGGCCTCCACTGGGTGGGGAGATACAGAAACAGGAAGCAGGGCCTCCTGCCGTCAGTGCTCTAAGACAATATGCTGCTGTTTTTAGAGGGATAGGCAGTGGGAGGAAGGGGGACAGAAAGAGAAACAACTTGTTTTTCACTAGGAATGGAGCATAGGAATCATATTTTCAGTCAGTGCTTTTCTTGTGAGCTGAATTGTGCCTCTAAGATTCTTATGTCAAAGCCTTTATCTCCAGTATCTCTGTATGTGAGTGTATTTGAAGATACGGTCTTAAAAGAGGTAAAATCAAAATGGGGTCATTACAATAAGCCTTAATCCAATAGGACTTGTATCTTTATAAAAAGAGGAGATTAAGACAGACATA
>NW_011484853.1:9167-10145 GCF_000754665.1 Bison bison bison | reverse complement strand
CAACTCAAATGTCATGTCCTCAGAAAAGCCATCTCTGAAATAGTCAACTTAATGCAGCTATTAAGATTGCCCTGATCTTTCTTCCCTAGGGCTCTTATCACACTCTGAATTCTCTCTGTATGTTTTTGTTTACTTGCATTTTGTGCATCTTTCCCATTTGAATGTAAGCTCCACAGGGCCAGGACATTGTCTGCCTTGACCTTCACTGTATTTCCAGTGTTTGACAATTGGCATGCACTCAGGAAATGTTTGGGGAGTGAATGAATGATGTGTATTGTAGTGAATGAGTGATGTGTAGAAGTTATACAGGGAAAGGGATTGATGAAAAAAGCAACATTATACAATCCCCCAGGCAGACTTAGACTCCCTGGTCTCATAGTCCTCATGCTGTAATCACAATGTTTGATAATGTACTTACTGCATGGGCACCCCACCCCCAACGAAGATGTTAAATCTCATGTGGGTCCAGATCATTTCTGTGTTATTCACACTGTATGATTTGTGTCTCAGTATACCTGGTACAAGGCCTTCTCTGGTGGCTCAGCAGTAAAAGAAATCCACCTGCAATGCAGAAGACACAGGAAACGCAGGTTCGATCCCTGGGTTGGGAAGATCCCCTGCAGGAGGGCATGGCAATACACTCCAGTATTATTGCCTGGAGAATCCCATGGACAGAGGAACATGGCAGGCTGCAGTCCATAGGGTAACAAAGAGTCGGACACAACCGAAGTGACTGAGCATGCATTCATGCATACGGTACAAAGGAGGTCTTCAGTAATTTTTTTGTTGGTTGATTGAATCTATCCTCCTCAAGTGACGGAGCATAGATGGAACAAAATCCAACATAACTATCCTTTACAAATGAGAAAAAATGAGGCCTGGAGAGACTTGTCCACTGTCATACCCAAGTCAGTCCCTCTTAGCAGCAGGACTATTTTCCTGTAAATGATTTAAAAGTTAGCTCAACTGAGATGGCTT
>NW_011484853.1:6985-9067 GCF_000754665.1 Bison bison bison | reverse complement strand
CAAGTGGTACAGTGGTAAAGAATCCGCTTGCCAATGCAGGTGACATAAGAGAAGTGGATTCCATCCCTGGGTTGGGAAGATCCCTTGGAGGAAGGCATGGCAAAGCACTCTAGTATTCTTCCTGGGAAATTCTACGGACAGAGGAGCCAGGCGGGTCCCAGTCTGTGGGGGTCACAAAGAGTCAGATGCAACTGAGCACACACACACCTCCAAAAGTTTCCCTTTGCCCTACCTATTTATCTATCTATCATCTACCTATCTATTTTGATAAGAACACTTAAAATAAGATATAATTTCTTTGCAAATTTTTAGGTATATAATACAGTATTATTACTTACAGACATTATGTTACACAGTAGGTCTCTAGGGCTTATTCATTTTTATAACTGAAACTTAGTACCCTTTGACTAATAACTCCCTGTCTTCCACTTCCTTCAGCCCTTTGGAAACCACCATTCTACTCTCTGCTTCTATGAGTTTGAGTATTTTATTCCTTATATAAGTTGTATCACGTAGTATTTATCCTTCTGTGTCTGGCTCATTTCACTTAGTATAATGTCTTCCAGGTTCATCCATGTTGTTGCAGAAGACAAGATTTCTTTCCTTTTTAAGACTGAATAATACCCCAATGTATGTGTATATATACACTGCATTTTCTTCATCTATTCCTCTGACAGTGGACATAGAGATTGCTTCCACGTCTTGGCTTATTGTAAGCAATGCTACAATGAATGTGGGAGAGCAGATAGCTCTTCAAGATCCTAATTTCAATTCCTTTGGATATACATACCCAGAAGTGAGATTTCTGGATCAGATGCTAGTTCTATTTTTAGTTTTGTGAGTGATCTCCATGCTGTTTCCTACAATGGATGTACCAATTTATATTCCCACTAACAGTGTACATATTCATCAAGACTTGCTTATCTACATCCCGTCTTCACCAGCACTTATTTACTTTTTATTTTTTAGACAATAGGCATTCTAACAGATGCGAGGTGATATCTCATTGTGGTTTTGACTTCCCTGATGATTAGTGGTGTTGAGCACCTTTTCCTCTACCTATTCATCATTTTAATATTTTCTCTGGAGAATAAGTGAATTCAGGAAAGTTGCATGATACAAAGTCAAAGTACAGAAGTCAGTTATGTTTCTATACAGTAACACTATCAAAAGAGGAAATCAAGAAAGCAATCCCATTTACATTAATATCAAAGAGAATAAAATATTTAAGATTAAGTTTAACCAAGGAGGTGAAAGACTTGTACACCCAAAACTACAAAACAGTAATGAATAAATTTTAAAAGGCACAAATAAATGGAAAGATGTCCATGTTTATTAATTGGAAGAATTAATATTGTTAAAACATCCATATAACCTAGAGCGAATTACAGATTCAATGCAATCTCTATCAAAATCTTACTGGCATTATGTTTAGAAATAGAAAAAAAACCCTAAAATTCATACAGAACCACAAAAGACCCCAACAGCCAAAGCAATTTTGAGCAAGAACAAAGCTGGAGCCATCAAGTTTCCTGATTTCAAAATAATTTGCAAAGCTACTATAATCAAAAGTGTGGTATTGGCATAGAGGCAGATATATAGATCAATGAAATAGAATAGAGAGAACAGAAATAAGCCCTCACATATATGGTCAAGTGATTTTTGACAAGGGTGGCGAAAATATATAACAGGGAAATGCTATTGGGGAAAATTTCATCCCCAAAGAATGAAACTGGACTCTAATCTTACATCATACACAAAAATCTTCTCACAATGGATTACAGACTTGAAAGTGTAAAGCTCCTAGAAAAAAGCATAGGGAAAAATCCTCTTGATACTGGTCCCAGGAATGATTTCTTGGATATGACAAGAAAAGCAAGGCCACAAAAGCAAAAATAAACAGGTGGGACTACATCAAACTAAAAGGCTTCTGTACCACAAAGGAAACAATCAACAAAATGGAAGGTAACCTACAGAATGGGAGAAGATACTTGCTAACTATATATCTGATACTGAGTACTTTTAAAATGCAAAATAACTATCCTTCTAAAATATCCCATGGCTGCTTATTGCAGGGTGAAA
>NW_011484853.1:4333-5960 GCF_000754665.1 Bison bison bison | reverse complement strand
GACTGTCCCAATCTTCTCCTTCGCTTCATCACCAAAGTTTAACACCCAAAAAAAAAAAAAATGTAGTCTGTTCTCACTCCTTCCTGAAGCCACAATAGTAAAGTTACCACCACTACTTCACAAACATTGAAGTGACCTAATGCAGATGTTTCTTCAATCTTTATTGATGTTGACTTCTTGGTAACCAGGTCACTTTCTCAGATTTTCTCTTCTGCTGTCAATCACATCAAGCTGTTCATCTAGATTGTCTTTGCTCTCTCCTTCACTGATTCTTCCTCATCTTCAGTGTTGGTATTCCCCAGAGGTCTTCTATAGGTTCCCTTCTCATTCTACAGTCTCTCTAGCAAAGCGCATGGTCATCTACATATTGATGACTTCCCACCTTTATATTTAGGCTCTTGAATGTGAGACCCTAGGTGGTCTCATTTGTGTCCATGACTTCATTTACCATCTATATGTAGAAAACTTCTTCTGAACTCAGACCTGTATATCTTACTCTACACCTTAATTTGGATATCCAACAGGCACCTTAAATCATGCATGTCCAAAACTGAACTCCTGGTTGTTTTTAGTGTTCTAGTCTCAGTGAGTCTTGTATCAGCCACTCACTTGGCCAAACCAGAATGTGGGTGTCATCCTTTACCTGTCCCTTTGCCTCCTGCCACCTCCCATTGCTCTTAAGATAAAGACAAAAACATTTAATAAGGCCTTCAAAGCCTTGCACATTCTGGCTCCTAGCTATCTGTTCCACCATATTTGGTACCATATTGATCATGCTGCTTAAAAGGTATTAAGCTTATTTCTGTTCCTTGAACATATCATGTTTCTTTCTACCTAAGGGCCTTTACTTTGATGTTGCTTAGACATTCATCTGCTTCATCTGTCTGCATCCTTTAGATCACAGATAAAGAGTAATTTCCTTAAGGAGCCCTTCTCAGACCTTAGTCACCCTTAGATCATGCACTTCTCCTTTAGAGAACTTTTAAAAAAATTAATGGACTTTATTTTTTAGAAAAGTTTTACATTCACAGAAAAATTGAACAGATAGTACAGATTTACCATATATCTCTCCACCCTGCACAGTTTCCCCTGTTATTAACACAGCACATTAGTGTGGAACATTTGCTTTAATAATGAAAGTTATAATATTGGTATGTCATTAACGGAAGTCTGTAGTTTCTTCAGATTTCCTTAGTTGTTTTCTAATGCCCTGTTTGCGTTCCAGGATATCACATTATATTTAGTTCTCTAAATATATGTTTCCATAGGCTTCTCTTGACTGACAATTTCTCAGACTTTCCTTGTTTTTAATGACTTCAATAGTTTTGGGGAAAATCATTCAGGTATTTTGTTGAATGCCCCTCTATTGGGATTTGTCTGATATTTTTCTCATGGGGTTATGTTTTTCGAGGGGAGCAAAATCACAGAAGTAAAGTGATGTTTTCATCATACCATATCAAAGCAACGTACTATCTGCAGGGTTTATGATTATTGATATTGACCTTGTTCACCGGGCTGAAGTAGTTTGTCAGATTTTCTCATTGCAAAATTAATCCCCCCCACCCTTCCTGCACTGTACTCTTCATAAAGAAGTTGCTGTGGGGACTTCCCTGGTGGTCTGACGGTT
>NW_011484853.1:3526-4233 GCF_000754665.1 Bison bison bison | reverse complement strand
CTGCTGTATGGTACATCACAAAGCAGCATCTATATTTTTACAGCCTCCCCATCTATCATTAGCCCAGCCAGTTCACAGCCATGTTTGTGATGAAGAGCAGAGTAAATCATTCATTGGCACCCATTAAGGAGGGGAGAAGATAGTCATCAAATGTGGTGATGTCCAATCAATTCAGTTCAGTTGCTCAGTTGTGTCTGACTGTTTGTGACCCCATGGACTGCAGCACACCATGCCTTCCTGTCCATCACCAACTTCCAGAGTTTACTCAAACTCATGTCCATTGAGTTTGTCATGCCATCCAACCATCTTGTCCTCTTTCATCACCTTCTCTTCCCACCTTCAATCTTTCTCAGCATCAGTGTCTTTTTAAATGAGTCAGTTCAAGTTTTGGAGTTTCAGCTTCAACATCAGTCTTTCCAATGAATATTCAGGACTGATTTCCTTTAGGATGGACTGGTTGGTTTTTCTTGCAGTCCAAGGGACTCTCAAGAGCCTTCTCCAACACCACAGTTCAAAAGCATCAATTTTTCAGTGCTCAACTTTCTTTATAGTCCAACTCACAAAGGGAAAGAAGAAAAGGAAAGATATACCCATTTGAATGCAGGGTTCCAAAGAATAGCAAGGAGAGATAAGAAAGACTTCCTCAGTGATCAATGCAAAGAAATAGAGGAAAACAATAGAATGGGAAAGACTAGAGATTTCTTCAA
>NW_011484853.1:0-431 GCF_000754665.1 Bison bison bison | reverse complement strand
ATGGGGAAAGAGTAGAAACAGTGTCAGACTTTATTTTTGGGGGCTCCAAAAATCACTGCAGATGGTGATTGCAGCCATGAAATTAAAAGACGCTTATTCCTTGGAAGAAAAGTTAAGACCAACCTAGACTGCATATTAAAAAGCAGAGACATTACTTTATCAACAAAGGTCCGTCTAGTCAAGGCTATGGTTTTTCCAGTGGTCATGTATGGATGTGAGATTTGGACTGTGAAGAAAGGTGAGTCCCGAAGAATTGATGCTTTTGAACTGTGGTGTTGGAGAAGACTCTTGAGAGTCCCTTGGACTGCAAGGAGATCCCACCAGTCCATCCTAAGAGAGATCATTCCTGGGTGTTCATTGGTGGGACTCATGTTGAAGCTGAAACTCCAGTACCTGGCCACCTGATGTGAGAACTGACTCACTGACTCATT
>NW_011484852.1:9329-9648 GCF_000754665.1 Bison bison bison | reverse complement strand
TTTCTTTATAGTCCAATTCTCACATCCATACATGACTACTGGGAAAACCATAGCTTTGACTAGACAGACTTTTGTTGGCAAAGTAATGTCTCTGCTTTTTAATACGTTGTCTAGGTTGGCCTTAACTTTTCTTCTAAGGAGCAAGCATCTTTTAATTTCATGACTGCAGTCACCATCTGCAGTGATATTGGAGCCCCCCAAATAAAGTATGTCACTGTTTCCACTGTTTCTCTATCATTTGCAATGAAATGATGGGACCAGATGCCATGATCTTAGCCTTCTGAATGTTGAGTTTTAAGCCAAGTTTTTCACTCTCCTC
>NW_011484852.1:4341-5857 GCF_000754665.1 Bison bison bison | reverse complement strand
AGCATCAATAAATTATCTAGGCAATTTAAAACACCAATAAAATCTATAATTTTCTCAACTTCTTACAGTGAACTTTAACAAGTCTTGCATGTACCATATTCCTTTGGCCTTTCTAAAAGTGAAACATGATTCCCATCAAGTATATATACACAAGTGCTGAGTAAATGCTTAGAATTTGGTATACACAATGAAATTCTGTATTAATAAAACAGGAAATATTGACGTTTAATCCTACCGATAGTACTGAGTGTACTATAGTGAACTTTTGGTTTTATAATAAATTGGAAAGTCAAATATGACAGGTTTCCAATCTTTTACAAACTCCACTTATATGACAAAAAAATCCTTTAGCCACTATTTGTCAGTTAACCATAGAGGGTTTCAACTTTCACTTCTGTAAGATGATAGGAATATACTAGATTTTCAAGGTCCTTTCCATTTGTAGTTACATGTAATTTCATTATTGTCCTTCTGGACATTTATTTAAAGGGAAGAACAAGTTCAGCTCTACTTTTTAAATATACAACCAACTCAAGGTGATTTTCATGTGTTTTTTTATTTTGTTTTCAATGTTGCATAACTAGGGAGTAATACCAGCAAGATAGTAGGCTAGTAAGTTCTAGTATCTTATTCTAGCACAAAAAGTTATGGAATAAATCAACAGAAATGGGCCCAGATAACTTTGCAGCAGTTTTGGAAACCAGTCAAGATCCAAAGAAATAAATTCCATGCTCATTTAAGAAAAAGAAGTAGCGGGAGGAGCTAAGATGGCGGAGGAGTAGGACGGGGAGAACACTTTCTCCCCCACAAATTCATCAAAAGAACATTTAAACACTGAGTAAATTCCACAAAAATAACTTCTGAAAGCCGGCAGAGGACATCAGGCACCCAGAAAAGCAACCCAAGTCTTCGAAAGGAGGTAGGGAAAAATATAAAAGACAAAAAAAGGGACAAAAGAGGGAGGGACGGAGTTCCGTCCTGGGAAGGGAGTCTTAAAAAGAGAGAAGTTTCCAAACACCAGGAAACCTTCTCACTGCCAAATCTGTGCGGAGCCTTGGAAACACAGAGGGCAACATAACAGGGAGGAAAAATAAATAATTAAAACCCGCACATTGCGAGCCCTACGGTAACTCCCCCAGCGGAGAAGCAGCGCAGACGCCTGCATACGCCATTAGCAAGCGGGGGCTGGGCAGGGAGGCACAGCGCGGTGCGGGCTGCATCGCAAGAATCTGGCCTGAACACCCCGAGCACTATCTGAGCGAAATAATTTGGGCTAGCAAACCAGACTGTGGGATATCTACCACGTGAAAAGCCAGCCCTAACTTATGACACCGTCAGGCCCGCGCACGGAATAAAGGACTGAACAGAGATAGCCGGCGGCAGACCATCCCCCTCCGGTGATAGGCAGCCAGAGCCGGAAGGGGACAATCGCAGCCCCAGAGAGACATTATCTATAAAACTGTAAGCAGGCTTCTTTGCTAACTAAAACTTCTTGGGGGTCTGGACAGTCAACATC
>NW_011484852.1:0-471 GCF_000754665.1 Bison bison bison | reverse complement strand
AGTAAGATTAGATCTCAATTACAGGAGAAAAACTATTAAAAATTCCAACATATGGAGGATGAACAACACCCTGCTGAATAACCAACAAATCACAGAAGAAATCAAAAAAGAAATCAAAATTTGCATAGAAACGAATGAAAATGAAAACACAACAACTCAAAACCTGTGGGACACTTTAAAAGCAGTCCTAAGGGCAAAGTTCATAGCAATACAGGCATACCTCAAGAAACAAGAAAAAAGTCAAATAAATAACCTAACCCTACACCTAAAGCAACTAGAAAAGGAAGAAATGAAGAACCCCAGGGTTAGTAGAAGAAAAGAAATCTTCAAAATTAGGGCAGAAATAAATGCAAAAGAAACAAAAGAGACCATACCAAAAATCAACAAAGCCAAAAGCTGGTTCTTTGAAAGGATAAATAAAATTGACAAACCATTAGCCAGACTCATCAAGAAACAAAGGGAGAAAAATCA
>NW_011484851.1:24722-26076 GCF_000754665.1 Bison bison bison | reverse complement strand
AGGACATAGTGCTCAAGTTTCTATTGTAATGGTCTAGGTCAGGGTAGGTCAGAGCTGGATAAAAATAACTAAATCCAAGACTGCTTTTCTGTTCTGTGCAACAGAGTTTTTCCTCCCTAATCCCCCTTCTTCCCCAGAAAATGCATTCAGTCTTGTTATGAAACTGTTAAAAGTATTAAGTTTCAACCACCCAGGTTTTTGATTTTTTTTAATTTTTTTATTTTTATTTTTATTTTTTTTGCTTAGCCTGCTCAGATAAATTGCTTTAATGATGTCCATGTTTTAAGGGAAGCATATTCTAATTTGGGAAATATATATCAGATGCCTTTGAAATTATGCATTTTAGTGCAATGAAGAAATTGAAGTACATAGTGAAATGTTTTGAAATGTTGTTACTGGTGATATTATCTACTACCTACATAATATAATGTACATTTAGCAGAAATAAAATGACTTTTGTGTCTCTTCTGCCCTAATGATGAGAGACAAATGTTAAGTATTTGGGAGCTTAATCTAAAGTGTAGGTTGTTTTAAAGTGAGCTCTTTTCTTCCAAACAAAGAAATTAAATGAGAAAGTGATGTATACATATGATAAATTGTGTTAGCCAAAAAGTTCATTTGGAATTTTCCCAAACAGACTTTTTGGCCAACTCAACCAAATGATTTCCAGTGGCTAGCTCCTAATTTATTCATTTGCTATCTTCAGCTTCAGATTGTTGCAAAGTCACTAAATGGCACTAAACACATTCACCCACTATGCTTTGCTTTCTTCAAATCTTTCTTACAGAACCCCCCCCCATACACACAGACACACACCTGTACACCTATCTCCCTGACATTTTTTTTAGAGAAACCTATGATCTTCTATCATATAATTATATCAAGACATATTTTGTTACAGTAACTAATTTTTATTTTGAACCTTTATTCCCATACTAAGGGGAGCTTTTAAAATTGCTCTCTTTTCCTGAGCATTAACAGTGAGAGATCCAGCAGCCATTACTGGTGTTGCTATCAAGTAAACACTTGGAGTGTGTAGATTTAATGGAATGTTATTAGAGATAATAGCTCTTAACTTTGCTCAAGAACAGATCACCCCATGACCATCTGGTCCCTTGTCAGTTCATTTCTCTTATAATTCAGAAATTAGTGTTTTTGGAGTACATGCGATGTGACCTGTGCCTAGAAGCTTTGACATATATGGGGTTTTCTTGAAATTTGCTGATTCTTCTGTTATCTTTGGGACAAGTACTTTTCATGCCTAGTGGGATAAAATACATTTATAGTCTTTATATCCTCATGTTTCCTGAAGATGGTTAGAATAAAAAAATATTTTTCATCCTGAAATGCTACT
>NW_011484851.1:19996-21952 GCF_000754665.1 Bison bison bison | reverse complement strand
CCAGGAATCAAAGCGGGGTCTGTTGCATTGCAGGCAGATTATTTACCAACTGAGCTATCACGGAAGCCCTGACATGGATAAGTGTAATATTTTCGTTGTTACAGCTAAAGAGATGCTATAGATACCCTAGCACTCTAGGCACATTCTTTGGTCATTTCAACACTGAAGAATGGGAGCCACATCGTTTTGTTGTTTTGCTTGCTTGAAGTACTTTTTATCCTTAGTTTGTGCTCCTCTTTTCTTTCCATTATCTTCAGTGTAGTTTTACAAGATATGAATGCTGTGTCTCACCAGCTTGGGAATCTGTTTGTTAAAGTCTTTTCTTTGCTCCCACCTAACTTCTTTTTATTTTTATTTATTTATTTACTTTACAATATTGTATTGGTTTTGCCATACATTTACATGAATCTGCCATGGGTGTACATGTGGCTCCCACTCAGTAACCAGCTACAGGATAGATAGCTAATATATTATTGACAAAAAAAGGTAGAACTATACTTGGCTCAAAGGGCTTACCTTTCCCCACTTACATGAATTGTCTAACTCCTTATTAAAGAAAAAAAATTTTTTTCTGTAGACTCTTTACAGCATTAGTTCAGGATATCAGCATTCCTTAACCACAAAAGGAAAACAATAGTTACAGTTTTGTGATGGAGTCTCAAATTATTGACACTTTGCTGATAAATGAGTAGGGTAACATAGAGTCCTTTATTTTCAGAAATTGTTCTGACCTCCATTCCTACTGGGTCAGAGATAAACTAATTTTTCTATTATCTGATCTAAACCCATTTTAATCTGTATAATTCAAGCAGTCTCTTTAGCTTTAACTCAGTCTAATTTGAAGATAGCTTTCTATTGGAGACTCCTGTACTTCTGCCTAAAATAGCATCTGAAGTATGGAGAAGTGGCTCTTGTAACACTGTGTTGAAGACAGGAAACTAAACTCTTCCCTTTAAGCTGGTTCTGGGGGGAATTAATGGCAGAAATCCATGTACTGGGTGCTCTGCTCGTAGGGGATGAATGAAATTGGCAGTTGATAAACTTCAGAATCCAAATTCTCTCAATTGATTAAGGTCTTACTAAAATCCTTGGCTTATTTAGCTACTGTAAACCCATCCCTAAAATTGTCTACCTTGTCTTCCATCTTTCTCCAGGTACAGGCTGTTTCTCCATTGTAAGATTACCAGACCCTTGGGCTTAGTGGCTGGCATACAAAAACTGAGGAAGGCGTGGGAGGGCAAACGGATTCACCTCTGCCTAATCGTGTCAGCCTGCTTCATAAGCTGAGTTATAGATTCCTGTGTTTCCACAGTTTCCTTGCACAACAACTTTCTCTTAGTGTTCAAAATGGAGATAGAAAGGCCCTTACTGCTTCTCACAATGTATGGAACATACTTCTTCCTTTTGACCAAAGCATAAGGAAGGGGAAGAACAGATATGCGTCTTTCTCACCTGTATCTCTTTTCTGTCCTCTTTCCAAAAGCCTCCACTAAAAAGAAAAAAATAAAACTTATATTCTTAGTTTTCAAAAGTCTTAATCATATTACATTATCATTCAATAATAAAAATTATAAAAATTTTATTGTTTTTCTTTGTGGTATCTTTCATCTTTATCTTTTATTCACCCTCACTAAGGCTTCATTCTGTTACATTTGATTTATTGCAATAATTTTTAACATCTCTTACCTCTTCTTCTCTTCCCCCTTCAAGCTATTTTCTATTCTGTTGACAGACTTTTCTACTGATCACTCTGCTTGGATTATACCATTTTTTCCCTTTAAGTTACTCTAATATTATATGTTTTCATACCCAATATTTTCTTTAGGTCCTATCTCTGCTGAAACCTAAGACCCTTTTCTTCTTATTATAATTTCCTTAGGACTTATATCTAGATTGATTTCTTCCTCATGGCTCCTTTGTTTTGTCATAGTATCTCTTACTAATAAGACGTCCATA
>NW_011484851.1:18056-19896 GCF_000754665.1 Bison bison bison | reverse complement strand
ACTGCACTGGTGCAACAGGTTTGCTAGAGAATTGAGTCTATAGATCATATCTTGAAGTGACTTTGTAGGTTTTGTACTTACCTTTGTTCATAATTCAATTGTAAGCATCTTAAACAAAGAATCATGTTTTCAGGTTTTCAGTTTTCATAATCTCTAATAGGCAGTATTGAGCCTTAAATAGTTACTTTTTAAAACAAAATTGAGTAGGAATTTTAAAGTAAAAGTACATACAAAGACACACACAAAAACATGGGTTTGGATCATCAAAATATTGCCTTTTTGTGCTGTTTTTTGGATTTATTTTTTGTGTTCTTGTTAATAAACATGTATTATTCTTATAATTTAAAATTGTGAATTCAGTACTGTAATTTAATTACTCTGTGATATAAACAGACTGTGCAAAGTTTTCAGAAACACCAGTAAGTCTGCAGTTAATCTTAATGCAGTATTTCTTGAGCTCATTTCCAAACATTTTAATCTGTTATTAACTTAAAATATTTGTAACATGCTGTTTCTCAACTGTGACCATGATTATTCCCTCATATTTATATTTAATCATTGAGAAGAAGCTCTCAGTTTCTCATTATTCACTTTTAAACTAAATCAACCTAACATGAATCTGATAAAATTAGAGTTGTTTAGAACAGATGGTTCATCAGAGATTTGAACCCAGGCAAGGTTTGGGAGATTCTGTAGATAATTAAGGCTTTTAGTTTCAATTAACAACCATGTTCCACTTCTCTTACAAAGTTTTAAGGATTTAGACTTAACACTGCCTTTCAATTTATATATGAGAGAATTGGTTTGGCTGATGTCTTGATTCTTTCTAGTTGTTATGTTTTGTGCTTATATAGTCAGTTTGCAAGATCCCTTAGGGAAATTTGTATACTTGAGTTAGTAGGGACTTATAAAAGTTAGGTTTTTCCATAACATCCAGACATATTTAGGTATGGAAAACACTTGGACTCTTAGACAGTGAAGGTAATGAGTAATATTTTTTTTGTATGTCAGAAGTTCTGTAAACTATTAAATAGAAATACCTCACAAACTAAAGTGAAGAAAACAAGAGAAATATACCTATTTGATTGAAGGGAGTAATTACTGTACTCAGAAATTTCTTTGGTTAAAAAAAAAAAAAGCAAATGATCCATTCCCTATGAAAGAATACATAATTGTCCACCCTTAGAATGAGATGTTCTTTAGCTCTAAACTGATGATTTTGAAGAAAATTCCAGAAAAAAAAATAACAAACACTTCAGCAAATGTTGAAATAATGGCATAAGTTTACCATTTTCTCATCAAATTTAGACCAGCCTTGAGAGTACTGTAAGGATAATATTTTCTCAAGGATGAAATGTTCTGGTTCAATTTCTCTATAGAAAAGGGATATAAGTGAGCCTGTTATCTTAATATTTGGATACAGAGGTCATCTTCAAAATGTGTTTTACTATTTCTAAAAAGAAGAATATAAATGCACTTATCCTTGAGTTAGGCAATACCCAGGGCTGATTCATAGAGGAAAAATTTGAGATCTATTTCAGGGCCCTTTCTCTCTTGGTGCACCTATAATAAAAAGGTCATGGTTCCTAATATCTTTTTAAAAACTATTCTTTCTAGAGTGTACTTGAAACTGTACATCTCAAATATTAATATTTTAGCAAATATCCCTAAATATACAGTTACTAAATAATTTCATCCATTAAAACATATTGCTTTTGCTTATATAAGAAATATTTCCTTCTCAAAAGAGCCTGCTGCTAAGTCACTTCAGTTGTGTCTGACTCTGTGCGACCCCATAGACGGCAGCCCACCAGGCTCCCCTGTCCCTGGGATTCTCCAG
>NW_011484851.1:15832-17503 GCF_000754665.1 Bison bison bison | reverse complement strand
CCTTTCCTAATTTTCAAAGGAAAATACTTTATCTTTTTTCTTATTGTTTCCAGCTCTTTCTAACTCTGTTTTAATATTTGACATTAATACGGTATATTGTATATAAGTGTTTTCCTTATCTTTTTACTCTTCTATACAACTCACCTTTATTCAAAAAATTATCTACCAAGATACCACAGGATGAAAGGTCAGAAAGATAAAAGAGAATTTCAATGTATGCCTAACTCTGAACAACTATGACCACCATCAAGGCATAAAGCCATGTGATTTCTGTCACAAATTCAGTATTTTTCCTAAGGTACACTGTACTATATTCTTAAAGCTTAAGCAACTTTGCTTTATTTCTAATTACTGGGTAGAATTTTCTACCCGGAAAACTTTCCTTCTATCCCTTGTGAAATTTCAGCTTTATATTTTGAGCTCTAACCCGGATTATTTTTCTGATGGATTTTCACTTCATTCATTCATTCACAGATATTGTTATTCACCTGTAGTAGGTCATAAGCTTTATAAGTCATGGAAAATAGTAAAATCCATAGTATTATCTTTCCCTTGAAGCATGTTTTCATGGGAGAGGTCAGAAATATTTATTTAAATTACATTGTGATAAATTAGATTGTTTAAATGTATGAAAGGGAAATGAAAAGCAAAAAAGGAGAGAGACCGCTTATATCTGAGTTGTAGATTTAGAAAGACTTCATGGATAAGGTGATCCTGAAGGAATCGATGAGTATTCCTCAGCTCGTGGTGGCAGGACAGACAGGGGCACGAAGCATTCAAACAATGTGAAAAGAATTTGCAAAGATATAACGTGTTCTGAGTGTAAAATGGCTTTCTAAAACATGTTGGCTCCTGAAAGAAGTGTTGAGATAAGTGAATAAAGCAGTAAATATAGAGATGATCATGAATGGCCTTGAAGGCCACATGCAGGAATTTGGAATGTATCCTAAAATATTATGGAGAGCTATTGGAAGATTCTGAGCAGCTGCACAATTAGGTTATTCTAGTGTAAGTGTGCAGAGTTGGCTGGGTGGGGAAAAAAAAAAAAAAACGAATGGAGAAAAAGACCAATTTGAAAGCTGTTGTAATAGTCCAGTGAGAAATGATAAGAATGCCTACCAAGTGAGTGGAGATAAAATGAAGAATGCTAAGCCAGCCAGGATGTATTGAGAGGCTCAGGTAGCCACTTTGATGGCTCATGGAGGCAACAGACAGTATTGGAGCAATTACAAGAGAAGACAAATCTAGGGAGGAATTAGTCCTGTTTGGTTTGAGGTGTGCTGCATTTGAAGTGCATAAGTAGAGGAGTGTTGAATATTTAGGATGAGAGGGTAGTGGTCATAAATCTGAAAGTCACTGAGGTATAGACTCTTGCTTGGGACAGTCTGAATATTCATTGGAAGGACTGATATTGAAGCTGAAACTCCACTACTTTGGCCACCTAATGCAAAGAACTGACTCATTTGAAAAGACTCTGATGCCGGGAAAGATTGAAGGTGGGAGGAGATGGGGATGACAGAGGATGAGATGGTTGGATGGCATCACCGACTCAATGGACATGAGATTGAGTGAACTTTGGGAATTGGTGATGGACAGGGAGCCCTGGCATGCTGCAGTCCATGGGGTCACAAAGAGTCAGACATGACTGAGCGACTGAACTGAATTGGGATG